>NC_041381.1:576335107-576358362 GCF_002162155.2 Triticum dicoccoides | reverse complement strand
CGCACCCCCCCCCCCTTGCTCCTTTATATACGGGGGCAGGGGGGCACCCTAGAACACACAAGTTGATCTACGTGATCGTTCCTTAGCCGTGTGCGGTGCCCCCCTCCACCATATTCCACCTCGGTCATATCGTCGCGGAGTTTAGGCGAAGCCCTGCGCCGGTAGAACATCATCATCGTCACCACGCCGTCGTGCTGAAGGAACTCATCCCCGACACTTTGCTGGATCGGAGTCCGGGGATCGTCATCGAGTTGAACGTGTGCTAAACTCGGAGGTGTCGTACGTTCGGTACTTGGATCGGTCGGATCGTGAAGACGTATGACTACATCAAACGCGTTGTCATAACGCTTCCGCTTACGGTCTACGAGGGTACGTGGACATTACTCTCCCCTCTCGTTGCTATGTATCACCATGATCTTGCATGTGTGTAGGATTTTTTTTTGAAATTACTACGTTCCCCAACACTTACTAGGTATGTTCTGGCTGGCGCTTTAGCCAAGAAGGATGTCATTCATTGGTGAGTCCCTGGTCCCAAGTGTCCTCCTGAACCTCAAGATGGAGAAGTGGTTGTGTTCATGCAGCATCTGGACCGAGGATTTAGTCCTCCCGGATCAAAGTTTTTCCGGGATGTACTTGCTAGTTTCTAGCTCCACCCTCAAGATATTGGACCAAACTCTGTGTCCAATATTTGCAACTTCCAAGTGTTCTGTGAAGTTTATCTACAAGAAGAACCATCCGTTGACCTTTTCAGAGATCTCTTCCACTTGAACCGCCGTACAGAATTCACTGACGGCCCCAATACCGAGCTTGGCGGGGTGTCAATTCAGAAAAGAAAAGAGGTCGATTTCCCACATGCCAAACATCACAGCCACCCCAAAGATTGGAATCAGACGTGGTTCTATTGCCGGAACACTACTCCTGCTGATGAAAATCCTTTGCCGGGTTACCGTCCTCACCGACTTAGCAATGGACATCCACTGCCTCAGCGCCTTACTGCCAAGGAACGACAAACTTATGCGCCACAACTTGCTAAGCTCCGGGCTCTTCTAGCAAATGGTTTGACTGGCGTTGATCTTGTCCATTGCTGGGATTCCTGGGGTATCCTGCCCTTAAGCCGCCGCACCAGCTTAATGCATGAATATACCGGGAATGTCAACGATCCTCAACGGCACACTGACATACCGATGACGGACGGGGAAGTCACTGAGTCTGTAAAGAAGATGTTGGATGAACCGATCTCGGAATGTTGCAAAACCGGACTGGCCCCCTTTTACGTCTCCAACAGACTATCAGTCGTAAGAATTTATCCTTCTGTTTTGTAATCTGTTTCCCCTTTAACATCTTTCTGATAACTTTTTTTTATTCCTTACAGTCCAAAGACTCGTTCTAGAAAAGGAAGCCTCAAGACAAACCGGCAAAAACTCAAGACAAACCGGTGAGAGCTCCTCGTGCCAAGAGCAAAGTCACAAAGAGGTCGGAAAAGAAGAAAACCGCCGAGTCCTCTGATCCGCCCGAGGATGTTGAAGATTCAGATCCAGAGGTAGAACTTGATTCCCTTGGTTCATTTTTTATGCATCTTATTGATAATGATCTTTACCAGGATGATGCGGAAGCCAGTCGTGCAGACCATGTAGAGGTAATTTCCCTTTCCTCCGATTCAGATCCTGTGCCGGTTCAAAAACTTTGTCGCGCAATCCGAAAAGTAAAACTTTCACATCCTCATGCTCATTTGGATCCACACTTTTCTTTGAAGACACAGCAGCATGAAATTCATCGCACAACCCAGCATAGTGGCCAACATGTCACTTCCTCTGGTTTGCCAGACACCCCAACCTGGAAGCGTCGTCCAGAGGTCTCTTGTTCTTCTAGTAAATCTTATCCTTTGGCGGGTTGCTTCTGATATCCACTTAATCCGTCTGATTCGAATTATCAGGTAACTTCCAACTCATCTTTTGGCGACTCATCAACCACACAATTGCCTCCTCTCAAGACCGTCCTGGGTGAGTGATATTTTTAGCTTTGCCTTTTTATGCCGATGTATCATATTAACCTCTTGTTTCCTATTTTGTAGCGCCAAAGGCCGCCTCAGCAAGAAGGCAAAAATCAATACTTCCACTAAGGAAGTTGAACCGGAGAGGACCATAGAAGGAACTGGCGGAGATGCTGATATTGCTGTGGATGATCCTGTACCACAAGGTCAGGACACTTATGTTGATCCGCCAGAAGTTAACCCGACCAGTCCTCATGCTGATCCGTCCAGCCCAATTGCTAATCCTCCAAGCCCTGCTGCTGATCCACCAAGCCCAGCCAAAGCTTCAGATAAGCCGGCTAGCCCAAGTAAAGCAACTGACGATGTTGTGATCACCGGATTTTGCCATACTTCGCCTGGCCACCCTGTCGCTTTGCCAAAACACAGTGCCAAAGAGGAATTCTTTCCTGTTGAAAAAGGCAAATGGAAGACTGATCTGTCAAGCTATGCTCATCTCAACGCTCAAGATCTTCACTCTAGATACCTAAATTGCCTATATACAAGCCGTGACTGTGAGGCTGGTTTAGTGAATTTGATGAAGGAGCGATATGAGGTAATTTCTGCAAATCTTGCTTTGTACTTTTGTCAATCTCATTGTAGCCCCCAAGGGCCGGTTTATCTCTTGAAGATGAATCGGAACTTTAGATAAAAAAGACTTCAACTGTGTAGCCCCCAAGGCCCGGTTTACCTCTTCAAGATGAACTGGGACTTTCTGTTAAATATTTTATCCTTGTTAACTTCCTTCACCTTTGATTTGATTGACCAATTAGGCATTAGCCCCCAAGTGCCAAGCTTAATACTTGTATTGAGCCTTGGGACTTAAAAATATCCATTTTAAGAAACAATCTACATTAGCCCCCAAGTGCCAAGTGTATAACTTGTTATGTGCTTGGTACTTTGAAGAAGATATGACCAACCTATCATTTGTCTGTCGCGGGCTGACTTGAATAGTAAAGATTCCCAAATTGCTGATCTTCAAGAAAATATTAAGTCCCAGCAAGAAGAAACCTCCAAGGGCAAGGAGGAACTGAAAGGCGCTTTGACAAACATGGAGCAACTAAAAGATAGCTTCAAGAATGAACGGACGAGCTGGGAAAACGAGAAGGCTACTCTATTAAAGCGGGCTGAAGATGCCGAAGCAGCTCTTAAACCGGTGGCAGAAGAGCTAACTGGGCTGAAGCATCAAGTGAATGCTATGACTTCTGCAATATTTGGTAAGTACCTTGTAAGAATCAGTCGAAAACATCTTCAAAATTACCGGTTTAACTTTAAATTCTTAAACCATTGCAGGCAGTCATATTGCTCATCTGGGCGCGGATATGCTAATGAAGTTGAAGGCAGCATATATGTTGATAGAGCAACTATATACTGGCGCGCAACGAGTCATCTGTGCGGTGTCGTACAATAAACCGGCACCACTTTTGATCAAGGATACTTTGGCCAAGCTACCGATGACACCTGCCCAAATAGAGGTGGTAAAGCGACGTGCTGCCAGGGCTGGCACTTTATCAGCACTGACTCGTGCTAAATCTTGGATAGCTGACCTTGATCCGGTAGATATCGCAAAGGGCTATCCTGGTGAACAGGCAGACGGGTCGGCATTTCATAATGAAGCCCTGAAAGCTCTGACAAAGGAGATGTGCCCACTGGCAAGCCAATTGGCTGAAGAGGATAATTTGCCCACTCATCGGTCCTTCTATGATGCAGATAACAAATGGGTTGATGCCACTGTTAAAGAAGTGCAGAATCTCATCCCGCCAATCTGTAAGCACACCTATGCCCCTAACGTTGAACCGTCCAATCTTATAAGTGAAGAAGCTGTCTTCCAGGCTATAACCCGGATTGACTGGACTATCATTGACTTCCAGCCACTGGGTGGAGAGGAGGAGGTTGAACCGAAGCCAGAGGATCCATCAAGTTCACGTCAACCTGGTGACGAGTCTTAATTCGGCAATCGTGTTAATTTTCACAGACTTTGTTCTGTGCAAAAAACAATCATTGTTTTGGGCCTCAAAGCGCCTTGTAATAGGCTAGTTGAAATACTTTGATATGTTGCCATCATGCACTGCTACATGACGTTGTTTGATCCGCCATTATATTTGCTGTGCTTGCTTATATATCTTGATAATTTCATGCAATCCTTGTGTCTGCATAAAAAGAATCGTCCTAGCGATTGACTGCCGGACGAGTCATAATGCCCAATACAAAGCCTAGTTGATTTCTAAGGCTGAATAAATATCAAAATATGAAATAGATCATACCTGTGATATTAAATCACATTGTTGGCTTACCAACTTTGATTGTAGTAAGGGTAAAAACCCAAATCTTGAGTATTGATAACTCCCACCATGCAGTGCTGGTGTATATAATAAGTCATACAGGGTTGTGATGAACACCGGATGATCATGCTGGCGACATGTAGTCAAAGCCAGACCAGGGTATAAAACACCGGTTTAATAATGAATATGGTCTCACAACTTGTAGCTAAAAGCCAAGCCGGGTTAAGAAACACCGGGTTATTATGATGACTGATAGCCATGCCGGGTCAATAGACGCCGGTTTAACATGAAATCAAAAAGAAAACCTCTTTGACAAAAGAAAATAAAACCGTGTAGTCGAGGCATTTCAAGGGCTGCCAGACCTAAATTCGAGGCTTTTCATGGGCTGCCAGGCCGCTGAGTTAAACCATTTTACAAAGCCTTTCCAGATGGGCCTCCAACTAACCAATCGTTGTTTTAACTTTGACAAGTTCAGGGTCTGTATAAGATTGACTTGCCAAACGTTCGGCGGGTCATGCCAGGATTACCTGGATAGGAGTGGCTTACTTGATAAAGGCAGGTTAACCTGAGGTTTTAGGTGAATACACGAGGCTTCCCAGTCGTGCTTGATAGCATATTACAAGGGTCCTTTCAAACTCTTTGTTGCATTGCACAAAGAGCCCCCAAGTAACTTTGTGAGTTGTGCTCAATGGGTGCCTATGTTTGAGTTGTGCATAGCATCCAGACTCTCTTTGGCCCCTTGGGTGTGAAGCTCCCAAGCTATATTGTGGCGTGATAGCTGGTTTAACAGGCAGAACTCCGCTTTATCAGCAGAAGCCCCCATGTAATCAAAAGATATTTGAAGAAAAATCGGCAGAGGCCCTACTTATAGCAAGGATGCCGGTTTATTATATTGATCATAATATATACATTGTCAAAATATGTACATAAGAGGAGCCTATGGCTCAGGTGTAGTAAGGCCGAAGGAGAGCTATGTTCCAGGGCCGCCGGGTCTCCTCCTCATATTTGCGTGAGTCTGCGTGCTCTCGAACATCAATGAGGTAGTATGATCTGTTGTGCAGATTCTTGCTGACCACAAAGGGTCCTTCCCAAGGGGGGGATAACTTGTGCATATCGGTCTGATCCTGGATGAGCCGAAGCACCAAGTCGCCTTCTTGAAAGGTTCTTGTCTTGACTCGGCGGCTGTGATAACGCCGCAGGTCTTGCTGATAAACCGCCGAATGAGCCAAAGTCATGTCCTAATTTTCATCTAACAGGTCCAATGCCTCCTGGCGTGCTTGCTCATTGTCTGCTTCAACATAATTGGCAACCCGGGGCGAGTCATGACGAATATCACTTCGAAGGACCGCCTCTGCCCCGTAAACCATGAAGAAAGGTGTGTAACCCGTTGATCTGTCGGGGGTGGTGTTGATGCTCCATAACACAGAAGGTAATTCTTCCACCAACAACCCGGCGTCCGATTCAAAGGAACCATAAGCCGGGGCTTGATAACGTCTAAGATTTCCTGATTTGCTCTCTCAGCTTGTCTGTTGGACTGGGGGTGTGCCACTGATGACACATCAAGCCGGATATGCTCTCTTTGACAGAAGTCCTCCATCTCACCTTTAGAAAGGTTTGTGCCATTATCCGTAATTATGCTGTGTGGAAAACCAAAGCGGAAGATGACCTTCTTGATAAATTGAACCGCCGTGGCTGCGTCACACTTGCTTATGGGCTCCACTTCAACCCATTTAGTGAACTTGTCAACCGCCACCAACAGGTGGGTCTTCTTATCCTTGGACCGCTTAAAAGGTCCCACCATATCAAGCCCCCAAGTAGCAAACAGCCAAGTGATTGGAATCATCCGTAGCTCTTGAGCCAGAACATGAGCTCGGCCTGAAAACTTCTGACAAGTGTTATACCGCTTTACCAGATCCTCAGCATCAACATGAGCTGTCAACCAGTAGAAACCATGACAAAAAGCTTTAGCCACCATGGACTTTGAACTGGCGTGGTGACCACAGTCTCCTTCATGGATCTCACGCAGAATCTCTTGGCCCTCTTCAAGAGAAACACAACACTGGAATACGCCTGAGATACCGCAGTGGTATAACTCGCCATTGTGAATAACCATGGACTTTGATTGCCGGACTATCTGTCTAGCTAGAACTTCATCTTCTGGTAACTTGCCCCAGTTCATATACGCCAAATATGGAACCGTCCAATCCAGAATTACATGTAAAGTGGCTACCAGTTGGGCCTCCGGATCAGGAACAACTAAATCCTCCTCTGTAGGCAACTTAACAGACGGGTTATGCAATATATCTAAAAAGGTATTGGGTGGTACCGGTTTATGTTGAGATCCCAGCCGGCTTAAAGCATCTGCTGCTTCGTTTTTGCGCCGATCAATATGCTCAAGCTGATAACCCTTGAAGTGACCCGCCACAATATCCACCTCGCGTCTATAAGCCGCCATGAGTGGATCCTTAGAATCCCAAGTGCCAGAAACTTGCTGAGCCACCAGATCAGAGTCCCCAAACTTGCTGAGCCACCTGGCTTAAATTCATTTCCTTGGCCACACGGAGACCATGGAGTAAGGCCTCGTACTTAGCTGCATTGTTAGTACAAGGAAACATCAAGCGGAGAACATAACGAATTTTATCACCTCGAGGGGAAGTAAGGACAACTCCAGCCCTCGAGCCCTCCAATTTCCTGGATCCGTCAAAGTGGATAGTCCAGTATGTGTTATCTGGTTTGTCTTCTGGTGCCTGCAACTCGGTCCAGTCATTGATGAAGTCAACAAGCGCCTGAGACTTGATGGCTGTCCGAGGCATATACTTCAATCCGTGTGGACCAAGCTCAATTGCCCACTTTGCAACCCGGCCAGTTGCCTCCCTGTTTTTAATTATATCGTCCAAAGGAGCAGAACTGACCACTGTGATGGGATGGCCTTGAAAGTATTGATTAAGCTTCTGACTCTCCATAAAAACCCCATACATCAGCTTCTGCCAATGTGGATATCTTTGTTTTAACTCGATGAGTACCTCACTGATATAGTAAACCGACCATTGAACTGGATATTCCTTCCCAGCCTCCTTGCGCCCAACCACAATTGCCACGTTGACAGCACGGGCATTAGCAGCCACGTACAACAATAGGGGCTCATTGTCAACAGGAGAAGCAAGGACCGGCGATTCAGCCAACTGCCCCTTCAAGTCCTCAAACACCGCATCAGCTGCGTCACTCCAGACAAAAGTGTCTGTTTTCTTCAACATTTAATACAGAGGAATCGCCTTCTCTCCCAAGCGGCTGATAAACCGGCTCAGGCTGCAATTCGACCCGCCAGACGCTGAACATCATTGATACACGCCGGTTTAGCAAAGGATGTAATCGCTTTGATCTTTTCCGGATTAGCCTCAGTGCCCCTGTTAGACACCAGAAAGCCTAAGAGCTTGCCTGCCGGAACACTGAAAAGGCACTTGTCCGGATTGAGCATCATCTTATAAACCCGGAGATTGTCAAAGGTCTCCTTGAGATCATCGATCAGTGTCTTCTTCTTCCTGGATTTTACCACAATGTCGTCCACATAAGCATGAACGTTACACCCAATCTGAGTATGAAGATAATTCTGTACACACCGCTGATAAGTTGCTTGCGCACTCTTGAGTCCAAAGGGCATAGATACATAGCAGAAGGCTCCAAAGGGAGTGATGAAGGCTATCTTCTCCTGGTCCTTAACTGCCATTTTGATCTGATGATAACCAGAATAAGCATCCAGAAAACTCAAACGCTCACAACCCGCTATAGCATCAATGATCTGATCAATACGCGGGAGAGCAAAAGGATCTGCCAGACAAGCCTTGTTCAAGTCCGTGTAGTCCACACACATGCGCCAAGTCCCATTCTTCTTAAGCACTAGCACCGGATTGGCCAGCCACTCTAGATGAAAAACTTCGACGATGAACCCAGCAGCCAACAGCCGGGCTACCTCTTCTCCAATGGCCTTGCGCCTTTCTTCGTTGAAGCGGCGAAGAAACTGTTTGACCGGTTTAAACTTGGGATCAATATTTAGAGTGTGCTCAGCGAGTTCCCTCGGTACACCTGGCATGTCAGAAGGCTTCCATGCAAAGATGTCCCGATTCTCACGGATGAACTCGATGAGCGCGCTTTCCTATTTCGGATCCAGATTAGTGCTGATACTAAACTGTTTGGATGAATCGCCAGGAACAAAATCAACAAGTTTTGTTTCATCAGCTGGAGTAAACTTCAGGGTCGGGTCATGCTCAGTGGTGGGCTTCTTCAGAGGGGTCATGTCTGCCGGATCAACATTGTCCTTGTAGAACTTCATCTCTTCTATTGCACAAACCGACTCAGCATAGGCCGCATCACCTTCCTCATAGTCCAAAGCGATCTTACCACTCCCGTGTACCGTGATGGTCCCTTATGACCCGGCATTTTGAGCTGTAGATAAATATAACAGGGCCTTGCCATGAACTTTGCGTAAGCCGGCCGCCCAAACAGGGCATGATATGGACTCTGGATTTTCACCACTTCGAAGGTCAAAGTTTCTGACCTGGAATCATGCTGATCACCAAACACAACCTCCAAAGCTATCTTACCAACCGGATATGCCTATTTACCTGGTACTACACCGTGAAAGACAGTGTTCGATGGTTTAAGATTCTTGTCTGTCAGCCCCATGCGACAGAAGGTTTCATAATACAGGGTGTTGATACTGCTCCCTCCATCCATGAGTACCTTGGTGAATTTACAACCTCCCACCTGAGGTGCCACCACTAAAGCCAAATGACCCGGATTATCAACCTGGGGTGGATGATCCTCTCTGCTCCACACAATGGGCTAATCGGACCACCGCAAGTAACAGGCTACTGTCGGTTCAACAACATTAACTGCCCTCTTGTGAAGCTTCTGATCGCGCTTACACAAACTAGTAGTAAAAACATGAGACTGCCCACCATTCAACTGCTTTGGGTGACTCTGAAAACCTGATTGCTGTTGATTCCCCAGATTGTTCTGCTGGTTGTTACCACCCTGGTTGCTGTGATTGCCCTGATTATTCTGAAATCCAGAGTTTGAACTGTCGCCGCTGTAACCCGGCCCGTGAAAACCTGGACCTGAACCGCCAGACGGACCCTGATCATACCGGAAGAGATCAGAGTTTTTGAACTCCTTCATAATGAAACAATACTTCCAAAGATGTGTTGCTGGAACCTCCTTTGTCTCGTGCTTTGGGCAGGGCTGGTTTAACAGGCGCTCCAGATTCATGCCTCCACCGCGCTGCGGTGGTTTACCCTTACGATGCTGCGCATTGCCCTGCACATTGGTGTTAGCCACAAAATCTGAATTATCCAGTTTACGCTTTCCATTGTGCCAGTGGCTCGTCTGGTTATTCTGTCCCTTTGAACCGGCATTCTTCTTTCCCTTCTCCTGCTTATCCTCGTCAGAATCAGGATCTTTGGTATTATCAGAATCAGCATATTTAACCAGAGCTGCCATAAGCATTCCCATGTCATTGCAGTGGCGTTTGAGCCGCCCCAATTTCATCTTCAGTGATTTAAACCGGCAATTACACTCCAATGTTACAATTGCTCTATCAGCATTGATGCGGTCCGACGAATGCAGGACTTCTGAAATCCGGCGCACCCAATGAGTTGTTGACTCGTTCTCTCCTTGAACACAGGCATCTAAATCCACAATGGACACGGGCTGTTTGCACGTATCCTTGAAATTTGCTATAAAGCGGGCCTTCAATTGGTCCCATGATCCGATGGAGTTAGCCGGCAGGCTCTTCAACCAAGTGCGAGATGTTCCTTCCAACATCATGGTGAAATATTTTGCACATGCTGCTTCATCGACCTCTAGCATCTCCATAGCCATCTCATAGCTCTCCACCCATGCCTCGGGGGGTAAATCGGCGGTGTAATTTGGCACCTTCCGCGGGCCCTTGAAATCCTTGGGTACCGCACATTGCGCAAAGCCGGAGTAAGACATGGCACTCCCCATGAGTTGAAAGCAATCCTGGTACCTCGTTCAACTGACGCCGCTGGTTGAACCAGGGCGGGTTGATGATGACCCGCGTACTGTGCCGCTAATGCGGCCTCCCTTCGTGCTCTACCATTATCCACCACGTCCTGAGCATTTGCACCACCACGCGCCGGATTAAGTCCTTGAGGGGCATCACGGTTCCGCGCACTGCTCGGCATAGCCGGCTCATCCATGTGCCTGCTGTAGCTCCTGCTTGGGCGAGGGGTCGAGTGAATCCTGTCTCGGCTGTATGAATAAGCATGTTGTTTTCACCATAGCAGTCTGAAGAAGATCCCTGGCCCGCCGCTTCTCAACCGCTGCTAGCGACTCACCCTCCATCGGAATAGCTACCAACCGGGATGCTGCAGCTATCATGTTGTCCAAAGGGGTGGAAAAGTGACCCGGCGGGGGTGTTGTATATTGCGGCGGGTTGTCTGTTCGTCGAGGTGGGCCCATCAATTGTGGCTGATCTAGCGCCCCGGTCGTTGGCACGGTAGTCCAGTTTACTGCTGCTGGGTTGCTGGTTCCTGCCCCTGGCGTACTGAAGAGATTCATTGCATTGTAATCCACCGGCAAGCGAGACTGATGTCTCCTCCTCGATACGTCATTCGAAGTGTTCTGATCCAGCAAAAGTCGATAATTTTTGGCCTGAATCCTCTGTGACTGGGCATCTAAAGCGGCCCGTTCCTCAGCCATCCTAGTTTCCTCAGCCGCCATGTCCTCCTTGGCCTGAGTTATCTGATCCCGTAGCTTTGTGACTTCCGCGGTATGCCAATCTTGAGTCTCCAAGGTAACTGATGTGGTCAACAACGTCGTCCAAGCGTCCGACAAACCGGACAAAACTTGATCCGGCCGGCGCGCGGGGCCTCCTGCCCCGGCTGCTGATCCTGAACCCAATGCTGCTGCAGTTGAGTTTTGCAAGGCTGGTTGTGTACCGGCCATGGAGATTGCGACCCGATTTGGCGGTTCAAGAAATTCCGGAATACTGCTGCCATCGGAATACCCTTCGAACAAACCATCCTGAACTTGATATAGATATTCGGTTTCGCCGGTGGATGACTCGCCATCAGAATAAACGGCCGTCTCACCCTCGGACACCGGTTCAGATTCGATCCCATGGACACATCCTATGAACGCACGCATCATGGCGGGCTAAATCCAGGCAGGACTCGCATGCTGAGCCGTTTCGACAAGGTCGGTGCAGATGTCTGGCTCAGGGCCCGTTTCGCCGATCTTGCTGATGAAGACGTGAATTCCTCCGAATGGGACCCGGTACCAGTACTCGATTGAGCCGGCGTCGGGGCCCCAGCCTACGTATTCGATGTAGAGCTTTCCACGACGACTCTTGGTCATCCGGCCCACTGCGTATCCCTTGAGCCCTCGGAACTTGCCCTCTAAGAACTTGAAATCATCGTGCGATAGCCCCACGGTGGGCGCCAACTGTCATGGAATTATCACATCAGATGTCCTACTGGAAGGACTTAGTCGTGGAGCCATCGCGACCGGGTTAGCTTAGAGGGGTTAAACCGGACAAAGGACATGAGAGTTTTATACTAGTTCGGCCCCTTACGATGAAGGTAAAAGCCTACGTCTAGTTGTGATGGAATTACTGGGGTTTCGATTGCCAGGGAGAAAACACGCTATGCCTGGCTCTCGAGTTGTTGTTTCTTGTCCCTGAACCGCCGGCGGGTCGTCCCCTGTATACACAGGTTGACGCCCCGCCGGTTTACAGAGTCCCGAGACCGGCTCATACAAGTGTTCGGCTCGGTCTCTCCCTTTCCCTAACTTACAATACAAGTTATACAACTATGGCGGTTTACAACTATGGGCCCTAATCCGCCTTTGGGCTCTGGGCCTGTAAGCTTTATCAATAAAGCGACATCTTCTTTGTCTTCATGGGCTTCAATATAGATGAGTGTGAACCGGCCTCTCCTGGCCGGTTTATACTCAGTAGTTATATCCTCAACACATACCAAGGACTTTGTCAACTTTGTCAATATAAACGATTCTAGCTAGAGTGACCGTATGATGTCCAGCCAATGGTCGTAGTGCTTCTTCAACATCTGGTCTTCTTGCTCCAGCCGCCCAAAGCAGCGCCGGTTGTGTCGCATGCTCTTGCCTCTCGTGGCCGGCTGTGATGTCGCGAAAGCCTCACCGCCCCCTACTACTCCCACCGCTGGCCTGGGGCATCCCTCTACTCACCCACAACCCCTATTATTCTGCGGCGATGGCAGCCTCACGCCGCAGCCGAACCAGTGAACCCTCGTACTCCTCTACGCGTGGGCATCCACTGCCACGTCTTCCCCTTCCTAGGCCTCGCCATCGTCCACCGCCTTGGTGCTCTCAGCGTGGCGTGGTCAATGTGGTCAACGACCGACTTCCATCGGAAGAGTACTATACATGGAGAGGCTGACAGCTGGGTCCACGACCACAGCCCAGTTTTGTTGTGATTTGCCAAGTAAGTCGCTTTGTCAGGCCTGTTGGGCTGCAAATCTTTCAAGACGCGGAGAGCTTCATTCGGCTGGCCGAGAAAATGGCCTATTAGTAATGAGAAATGGGCTATACATTTTCAAAACACATCAAACCGGTAATTAGTTTCAAATTTCTTTTTTGCATTTCAAGATTTTAAATTGCATTGATTTTTATGCGTGGATAATTTGTTGGATTTTATATTTATATACATTTATTTTTAAAATCAGTTTGAATGTGACTCGAAATTTCGGGATTAAAAACAGTTCAGACCGCACCGAAATATGCAAAATTTTGTATAATTTTTTAACCGTGGCCACAATATGGGCTGTAATGCTAACAAAAAGAATATGGGCTCCAAAAAAACCTTAAGAATTAGCAAATAGGCTGTAAATTATTAGAAATAATGGCAGATGGGTTGTATGCTGTTTTCCACAGATTTGAGGCTTTCCTAAAAAAAGGTTGACGCACAAGCAATGACTGTTGGATATCCATCCAACGGTCGTCGTGCTTCTTCAATCTCTACTCTTCCTGCTCCAACCGCTCAAACAAGCGCTGGCGGGACTGCCTGCTCCCTCCTCCCCGCAGCCGGCTATGCTGCCATGCAGGCCTCATCGCCCCACCGTACTCCCATCGCTGGCCTAGCCATCCCTCTACTCACCCACACCTGCTGTTATTCTTCGGCGACGGCAGACGAACCAGTAAACCATCATACAGTCGTACTCCCCTCCGCGTGGGAAACAACTGCCGAGTCTTCCCTGCCTCCGTCTCGTTCCCTTCCTAGGCCTCGCCGTCGTCCACCGCCCTGGTACTCTCGGCATGGCCTGATACGTCTCCAACGTATCTATAATTTTTTATTGTTCCATGCTATTTTATTACCCCTTTTGGATGTTTATGGGCTTTATTTTACACATTTATATCATTTAACCTATTAACCGGAGGCCCAGCCCATATTGTTGTTTTTTTGCCTATTTCAGTATTTCGAAGAAAAGGAATATCAAACGGAGTCCAAACGGAATGAAACCTTCGGGAGCGTGATTTTTGGAACCAACGTGATCCGGAGAGGTTGGAGTGCAAGTCAAGAAGCTCCTGAGGGCCCCACGAGATAGGGGGCCGCACCCCCCTGTAGGGCGCGCCCCCTGTCTCGTGGGCCCCTCGGGCGGCCACCGACGTACTTCTTCCTCCTATATATACCTACGTACCCCAAAAACATCCAGGAGCACCACGAAACACAATTTCCACCGCCGTAACCTTCTGTATCCGTGAGATCCCATCTTGGAGCCTTCGCCGGCACTCTGACGGAGGGGGAATCGACCACGGAGGGCTTCTACATCAACATCCTTTCCCCTCCGATGAGTTGTGACTAGTTTACCACAGACCTATGGGTACATAGTTATTAGCTAGATGGCTTCTTCTCTCTTTTTGGATCTCAATACAATGTTCTCCCCCTCTCTTGTGGAGATCTATTCGATGTAATCTCTTTTTGTGGTGTGTTTGTCGAGATCTGATGAATTGTGTGTTTATGATCAAGTTTATCTATGAATAATGTTTGATTCTTCTCTGAATTCTTTTATATATGATTGAGTTATCTTTGCAAGTCTCTTCGAATTATCAGTTTGGTTTGGCCTACTAGATTGATCTTTCTTGCCATCGGAGAAGTGCTTAGCTTTGGGTTCAATCTTGCGGTGTTCTTACCCAGTGACAGAAAGGGTTGCAAGACACGTATTTTATTGTTGCCATCGAGGATAACAAGATGGGGTTTATATCATATTGCACGAGTTATCCCTCTACATCATGTCATCTTGCTTAATGCGTTACTCTGTTCTTATGAACTTAATACTCTAGATGCAGGCAGGAGTCGGTCGATGTGTGGAGTAATAGTAGTAGATGCAGGCAGGAGTCGGTCTACTTGTTATGGACGTGATGCCTATATACATGATCATGCCTAGATAATCTCATAACTATGCGCTTTTCTATCGATTGCTCGACAGTAATTTGTTCACCCACCGTAATACTTATGCTATCTTGAGAGAAGCCTCTAGTGAAACCTATGGCCCCAAGGTCTATCTCTTATCATATTTGCTTTCAATCTACTTTTATTTGCATCTTTACTTTTTGCATCTATATTATAAAATACCAAAAATATATTTATCTCATCATACTATCTCTATCAGATCTCACTTTCGCAAGTGGCCGTGAAGGGATTAACAACCCCTTTATTGCATTGGTTGCGAGTTCTCAGTTTGTTTGTGTAGGTGCGTGGGACTTTTGAGGAGCCTCCTACTGGATTGATACCTTGGTTCTCAAAACTAAGGGAAATACTTATGCTACACTTGCTGCATCACCCTCTCCTCTTCGAGGAAAACCAACGCTAGCTCAAGACGTAGCAAGAATGATTTTTGACGCCGTTGTCGGGGAGGTCTTTGCTCAAGTCAAGACATACCAAGTACCCATCACAAACCTATCTCCCTTGCATTTACATTATTTTCCATTTGCCTCTCGTTTTCCTCTCCCCCACTTCACCCTTGTCGTTTTATTTGCCCTCTCTCTCCCAATCTCCTCCTCTCTTTTTGCTTGTTGTTTTTCTGTTTGCTCGTGTGTTGGATTACTTGTTGCCATGGCGCAAGATAATACTAAATTGTGTGATTTCTCGAATACCAATAATAATGATTTCCTTAGTACTCCAATGGCTCCTCTTAATGATGTTGAGTCTTGTGAAATCAATGCTGCTTTGCTGAATCTTGTTATGAAAGATCAATTCGCCGGCCTTCCTAGTGAAGATGCCGCTACTCATCTAAACAATTTTGTTGATTTGTGTGATATGCAAAAGAAGAAAGATACGGATAACAATATTGTCAAATTGAAGTTATTTCCGTTTTCACTTAGAGATCATGCTAAAGTTTGGTTTTCGTCTTTGCCTAAAAATAGTATTGATTCTTGGAACAAGTGCAAAGATGCTTTTATCTCTAAGTATTTTCCTCCCGCTAAGATCATCACTCTTAGGAACGATATTATGAATTTTAAACAGCTTGATCATGAGCATGTTGCCCAATCTTGGGAAAGAATGAAATTGATGCTTCGCAATTGTCCTACTCACGGTTTGAATTTATGGATGATCATACAAAATATTTATGCCGGTTTGAACTTTGCTTCTAGAAATCTCTTAGATTCGGCCGCGGGGGGCACCTTTATGGAAATCACATTAGGAGATGCTACAAAACTTCTTGATAATATGATGGCTAATTATTCTCAATGGCACACCGAAAGATCTTCTAGTAAAAAAGTGCATGATATAGAAGAAATCAATGTTTTGAGTGGAAAGATGGATGAACTTATGAAGATGTTTGCTAATAAAAATACTCCTCTTGATCCAAATGATATGCCTTTGTCTTCCTTGATTGAGAATAATAATGAATCTATGGATGTGAATTTTGTTGGTAGGAATAGTTTTGGAAACAATGCTTATAGAGGAAATTTTAATGCTAGACCGTTCCCTAGTAATTCCTCTCATAATTATGGAAATTCCTACAATAATTCTTATGGTAATTTTAATAAGATGCCCTCTGATTTTGAGAATAGTGTGAAAGAATTTATGATTTCTCAAAACAATTTTAATGCTTTGCTTGAAGAAAAATTGCTCAAAGTTGATGATTTGGCTAGGAAAGTTGATAGACTTTCGCTTGATGTTGATTCTCTTAAACTTAGACCTTTTCCTCCTAAGCATGATATCAATGAGTCTCTCAAAGTATTGAGAATTTCCATTGACGAGTGCAAGGAAAGAACCGCTAGATTGCGTCCTAAGAAAGATAGCTTTATAAAAGCATGTTCTTCTAGTTTCCGTGAAAATAATGATGAGGATCTTAAAGTTATTGATGCGTCTCCTATTAGATCTATGTTTTGCAATATGAAATTTGATGATTATGGGACTGATGATGAATCAACTTTGCCTAGAAGGCGTCCCAAGAGTTCGGAGTCTTTAGATCTTAATGCTAAATTTGGTAAAAGTGAGATTGGAGAATCCTCAACTTCTAATAATGTTGAACCCAATATCTCGGATTTCAAGGAATTTGACTATGACAATTGCTCTTTAAAAGGTTGTATTTCCTTGTTGCAATCCGTTGTTAATTCTCCTCATGCTTATAGTCAAAACAAAGCTTTTACCAAACATATTGTTGATGCCTTGATGCGATCTTATGATGAAAAACTTAATTTGGAAGTTTCTATACCTAGAAAACTTAATGATGAGTGGGAACCTATTATAAAGATTAGAATTAAAGATTATGAGTGTTTTGCTTTGTGTGATTTGGGTGCTAGTGTTTCCATGATTCCGAAAACTTTATGTGATATTCTAGGTTTCCATGATCTTGAAGATTGCTCTTTAAATTTGCACCTTGCGGATTCCACCATTAAAAAGCCTATGGGAAGGATCAATGATGTTCTTATTGCTGCAAATAGAAATTTGGTGCCCGTAGATTTTATCGTTCTTGATATAGATTGCAATCTTTCTTGCCCTATAATTGTTGGTAGACCTTTCCTTAGAACGATTGGTGCGATTATTGATATGAAGGAAGGGAACATTAGATTACAATTTCCCTTAAAGAAAGGCATGGAGAACTTTCCAAGAAAGAAAGTCAAATTACATTGTGAATCTATCATGCGTGCTACTTATGAATTTAGTGCCAAAGATGGCACTACTTAGATCTATCTTCGCTTTTTATGCCTAGCTAGGGGCGTTAAACGATAGCGCTAGTTGGAAGGCAACCCAATTTTATTTATGTTTTTTGTTTTTGATCTTGTTTAGTAATAAATCTTGCATATACTCTCTGTTTAGATGTGTTTTATCTTTTATTTAGTGTTTGTGCCAAGTAGAACCTATTGGATAAACTATGATGATAGTTGATTTGATTCTGCTGAAAAACAGAAACTTTGTGCTCACGAGAAACAATTCAATAAATCACAGAAACGTGATTTTGCATCGATTCTTTTCGCTTCTGATCAATCAACAAATTTTCCAGTACGTCCTATTCTGGTAGGATTTTTAGAGTTCCAGAAGTTTGCGTTAGTTACAGATTGCTACAGACTGTTCTGTTTTTGAAAGATTCTGTTTTTCGTGTGTTGTTTGCTTATTTCAATGCATCTATGGCTAGTAAATTAGTTTATAAACCATAAGGAAGTTGGAATACAGTAGGTTTAACACCAAAATAAATAAAGAATGAGTTAATTGCATTACCTTATGGGGTGGTTTTGCTTTCTTTCACTAACGGAGCTTATAAGATTTCCTGTTGAGTTTTGTGTTGTGAAGTTTTCAAGTTTTGGGTAAAGCTTTTATGGACTATGGAATAAAGGGTGGCAAGAGCCTAAGCTTGGGAGTGCCCAAGGCACCCCAATATATTCAAGAATAGCCAAAAGCCTAAGCTTGAGGATGCCCCGGGAAGGCATCCCCTCTTTCGTCTTCGTTTATTGGTAACTTTACTTGGAGCTATATTTTTATTCGCCACATGATATGTGTTTTGCTTGGAGCGTTGTGTATTATATTAGTCTTTTCTTTTTAGTTTACCACAATCATCCTTGCTGTACACACCTTTTGGGAGAAGCCTATTTGATTAGAATTTGCTAGAATACTCTATGTGCTTCAGTTATATTTTTTGAGCTTGATAGTTTTTGCTCTAGTGCTTCACTTATATCTTTTAGAGCATGGTGGTGTCTTAATTTTATAGAAATTGCTAGTCTCTCATGCTTCACTTATATTATTTTGAGAGTCTCTTAGAATAGCATGGTATTTGTTTTGGTTACAAAGTTGGTCCTAGAATGATGAGCATCCAAGTTGGGTATAATAAAAACTATCATAGAAAAAGAATTGGATGCTATGATCAACTTGATGCTTGATAATTGTTTTGAGATGTAAAGGCAGTACTGTTAGGGTCATGCTAGTGGGTAATTATGAAATTGAGAAATACTTTTGTTGAAGTTGGCAAGTCCCGTAGCATGCACGTATGGTAAAAGTTGTGTGACAAATTTCTTTCATGAGGTGCTCTTTTGAGTGTCTTCCTTATGAGTGGTAGTCGGGTACGAGCGGTGGAATTTTTCCTACCAATCCATCCCTCTTGGGGCATGCGTAGTAGTACTTTGCTTCGAGGGCTAAGTAGACTTTTGCAATAAGTATATGAATTCTTTTTTGACTAATGCGAGTCCATGGACATATGCACACTTATCCTTCCACTTTGCTAGTTTTTCTTATTACCGCGTAACTTCTGCCGGTAGCATGAACCCTTTATTTACCTTCCTCAAAACAGCCACCATACCTACCTATTATGGCATTTCCATAGCCATTCCGAGATATATTACCATGCAACTTTCCACCATTCCGTTTATTATGACACGTTTCATCATTGTCATATTGCTCTTTCGCATGATCATGTAGTTGACTTCGTATTTGTGGCAAAGCCACCTTCATAATTTTCATACATGTCACTCTTGATTCATTGCATATCCCGGTACACCGCCGGAGGCATTCATATAGAGTCATATCTTGTTCTAGCTTTGAGTTGTAATTCTTGAGTTGTAAATCCATATAAGTGTGATGATCTTCATTATTAGAGCATTGTCCTAGTGAGGAAAGGATGATGAAGACTATGATTCCCCCACAAGTCGGGATGAGGCTTCGGACTTTATAAAAATAAAAGAGGCCAAAGAAGCCCATCAAAAAAAAGGAAAAGAAAAAAAGAGAGAGAAAAGAAAAAAAAGAAAAAAAAATAAAATGAGAGAAAAAGAGAGAAGGGACAATTGCTACTATCTCTTTTTCCACACTTGTGCTTCAAAATAGCACCATGATCTTCATGATAGAGAGTCTCATATGTGGTCACTTTCATATACTAGTGGGAATTTTTCATTACAGAACTTGGCTTGTATATTCCAATGATGGGCTTCCTCAAAGTGCCCTAGGTCTTCGTGAGCAAGCAAGTTGGATGCACACCCACTTAGTTTCTTTTGTTGAGATTTCATATATTTATAGCTCTAGTGCATCCGTTGCATGGCAATCCCTACTCACTCACATTGATATCTATTGATGGGCATCTCCATAGCCCGTTGATATGCCTAGTTGATGTGAGACTATCTTCTCCCACTTTTTGTCCTCACAACCACCACCATTTACCACCATAGTGCTATGTCCATTGCTTGCGCTCATGTATTGCGTAAGAGTTGAAAAAGCTTAAGCGCGTTAAAAAGTATGAAACAATTGCTCGGCTCGTCATCGGGGTTGTGCATGATGGGAGTATTTCGTGTAATGAAAATGAAGCATGGCCTAACTATATGATTTTGTAGGGATAAGCTTTCTTTCGCTATGTTATTTTGATAGGACATGATTATTTGTTAGTATGCTTTGAAGCATTATTATTTTTATGTTTTATAAGCTTTTATTTTGAATCATTTGGATCTGAACATTCATGTCACAATAAAGAAAATTACATTGAGAATTATGCTAGGTAGCATTCCACATCAAAAATTTCTTTTTTATCATTTACCTACTCGAGGACGAGCAGGAATTAAGCTTGGGGATGCTTGATGCATCTCCAACGTATCTATAATTTTTGATTCTTCCATGCTATTATATTACCCCTTTCGGATGTTTATGGGCTTTAATTTACACATTTATATCATTTTTTAGACTAACCTATTAACCGGAGGCCCAGCCCATATTGCTGTTTTTTTTGCCTATTCAGTATTTTGAAGAAAAGGAATATCAAACGGAGTCCAAATGGAATGAAACCTTCGGGAGCGTGATGTTTGGAACGAACGTGATCCGGAGAGCTTGGGGTGCAAGTCAAGAAGCTCCCGAGGGCCCCACGAGATAGGGGGCCACGCCCCCCCCTGTAGGGCGCGCCCCCTGTCTCGTGGGCCCCTCGGGCGGCCACCGACGTACTTCTTCCTCCTATATATACCTACGTACCCCGAAAATATCCAGGAGCACCACAAAACACAATTTCCACCGCCGTAACCTTCTGTATCCGTGACATCCCATCTTGGAGCCTTCGCTGGCACTCTGCCGGAGGGGGAATCGACCACGGAGGGATTCTACATCAACATCCTTGCCCCTCTGATGAGTTGTGAGTAGTTTACCACAGACCTATGGGTCCACAGTTATTAGCTAGATGGCTTCTTCTCTCTTTTTGGATCTCAATACAATGTTCTCCCCCTCTCTTTTGGAGATCTATTCGATGTAATCTGTTTTTGCGGTGTGTTTGTCGAGATCCGATGAATTGTGGGTTTATGATCAAGTTTATCTATGAATAATATTTACTTCTTCTCTGAATTCTTTTATGTATGATTGAGGTATCTTTGCAAGTCTCTTCGAATTATCAGTTTGGTTTGGCCTACTAGATTGATCTTTCTTGCCATGGGAGAAGTGCTTAGCTTTGGGTTCAATCTTGCGGTGTTCTTACCCAGTGACAGAAAGGGTTGCAAGACACCTATTGTATTGTTGCCATCGAGGATAACAAGATGGGGTTTATATCATATTGCATGATTTTATCCCTCTACATCATGTCATCTTGCTTAATGCGTTACTCTGTTCTTATGAACTTAATACTCTAGATTCAGGCAGGAGTCGGTCGATGTGTGGAGTAATAGTAGTAGATGCAGGCAGGAGTCGGTCTACTTGTTATGGACGTGATGCCTATATACATGATCATGCCTAGATAATCTCATAACTATGCGATTTTCTATCAATTGCTCGACAGTAATTTGTTCACCCACCGTAATACTTATGCTATCTTGAGAGAAGCCTCTAGTGAAACCTATGGCCCCCGGGTCTATCTCTTATCATATTGGCTTTCAATCTACTTTTATTTGCATCTTTACTTTTTGCATCTATATTATAAAATACCAAAAATATATTTATCTCATCATACTATCTCTATTAGATCTCACTTTCGCAAGTGGCCGTGAAGGGATTTACAACCCCTTTATTGCGTTGGTTGCGAGTTCTCAGTTTGTTTGTGTAGGTGCGTGGGACTTATGAGGAGCCTCCTACTGGATTGATACCTTGATTCTCAAAACTGAGGGAAATACTTACGCTACACTTGCTGCATCACCCTCTCCTCTTCGGGGAAAATAGACGCTAGCTCAAGACGTAGCATGGCCTGGTCAACATGGTCAACGACCGACACGCATCTGAAGTGGATTGTACATGGAGAGGCTGACAGCTGGGTCCACAGCCACAGCAAGGAAGTGCCTCCTTATTATGCGCAAAATAATTATTCCTCCACCTGACAGCAGGGACCCACCGTACGGGCCACTGTATTTTGCGAAAAAAACGTTCCCCCTGACTGCTGGGACCCACCAGCTACATCTTCTCACGCAAGGAACCACGTCCAGGCAAAAAAAACAATTCGCCCCCCTGACTGCTGGGACCCACCAGCTACATCTTCGCACGCAAGGAAGTGCCAGACAGTCAGAACCCACCTGGTCGAAGCGTACGTAGCATTGTCATTCTGGTCGCAAACGTGTACGTACATATATACTGGTCGATGTAGAGGCGCGCACGTGGCATAGTAGAGGCACGCACATAGCATGTACACATACGTACAGCGGCCAGTGCGCAAGAAAGAAAATACGACCACATACATACATACGGGCGGGGTCTCGAACGCCTACTCGCGCATATATAGGTACGGCCAGGGCTCATGTACATGGCTGGGTCGGAACGGAGAAACAGCATCGTCGTCGTATTCATGGGGAGGCAACGGAATGCTCGTGTTCATGGGGAGGCAACAGAATGCGTCGTGTTCATCGGGAGGCAACAGAACGCGTGGGAGCCAAGCGGCTTGGATGGAACAGGCGATGGAAACGAGGCCTAGCGTACCACAGAACGGAGGAAACAGCCTTGTGTTCGACCAGCCATGTTAGAAACGGGATCCTGTTCATCGAGAGGGGTCTGGCATACCGCAAAACGGAGAAAACGGGCCTCCTACGGTCGAAACGGGGGTCCTGTTGATCGGAGGGGTGTGGCGTACCGCAAAACGGATGAAACGGACTTGTGTTGGAGCGGTACGGTCGAAACGGGGGTCCTGTTCATTGGGAGGGGTGTGGCATACCACAAAATGGGACTCCACGAGATACTGTTCATCTCCACCATCGACCTCCGCCAGCCTCCACGGGCTACTGTTCATCCACCGTCGACCTCCTCCAGCCTCCACCTGTGACTGTTCATCCACGGGCTCCTGTTCATCCAGCCTCCACCGCGTGCTACTCCACCGGCTACTGTTCAACCACCCCTCTCCACGGGCTCATGTTCAACCACCCCTCCACGGGCTACTGTTCATCCACCCCTCCACCGTCTACTATTCATCCAGCCCTCCATGGGGTCGTCCTGTTCATCCAGCCCTCCACGGGGTCCTGTTCATCAAGCCCCAACCGGCTCGATCGATCGGGGTCCTATTCATCCAGAGGCAACG
>NC_041381.1:576305933-576334897 GCF_002162155.2 Triticum dicoccoides | reverse complement strand
CTATTCATCCAACCCCCCCTGCAATGCTCACTGTTCATCCAGAGGCAGCATCGATCGGCTTCAGTTAGCAGCAGTAGCGAAGGAATCGCTCGATCGCTCGGGTTCAGTAACGCGTAGCCTGCAGTGCAATCGCTCGATTCAGTTAGGCGACGCCTCGCTCAGGTTCAGTTAGAGCCCAACGCCTCGCACACACGCACGTACGTGTACAGAGAAACGCGCATCGCTCGGCCCCGACCACCCATCGTAACCGGGAACTCCCTGAAATTTTCCTCGCCCTCGCTTCTACCATGGTTTTTTACGTCATGGACGGCTCAAAGAATGTCATGCAGTTGCGTCTCCGGCCTGCCAGGATGAAAAGCCCATTTTCTATCATGATTTTTTGTCATAGAAGTAGAAGCCCACCACATCTATGATGATACCGGGTTTTGTCACAATTATCGTCATAGAAGTGTCATAAGTATGACAGGAAAAAAATTCGTTTGGCCCAAAATGTCACGGATGTGTCTTTTTTTGTAGTGTGAGTTGGTTGCTTATCTTCTATTGTGATGTCGCCGCAAGAATATAACCATGACTAAATAACACAAATCCAAACCTTTTGTCATCTTGCCCTTGTACGATTGGACTTAGATAGCCCTGCTGGATCGATGTGGTTGCGAACAATCAGAAGTAGATGGAATCAGAATATCAGATCGGAATCTATAAATTCGTTCGGAACCTATATCAAATCAGAATTAGAATATCATATCAGAACTAGGGCTAGGGAGCAGAACTAGGGTGCTAGGAGAAAAACGAACAAACCTCTAAATCTGTTGGGAATCAAAAAAATTGCGATCCACTCGGCGTGCCATCATCTGGTGGTGGGGGAACAGGAAGTTCATGGTGTTGCTGTCATGAGCGAATTTTAAATCAGCGCAAGGATGAAGAAACGAACGTACAAACGCCGAGCCGCATCGAAGCATGGACACTGGAGGTGCATGTTTCCTCTGACGATCGAGGGGCCTGCTGCTCGTATGGCTCAAAGGCCCACGACATCCAGCACAGGGCTAATTAGTCTGTCTATCTGCGATTTGGCCTGATGGGCTCCACTATTGTTTGCAAAATCAGGGGCCCCTGAAAACTGGAGGCCCTGTGCGAGCGCACAAGTTGCACTCCCCTGGGCCCGGGCCTGAGTTCATCATCAACACACCATCTATTACCTTTTGGAGAGTGTTGTCTCCTAGATTGGTTAGGTGTCACTTGGGAGCCTCCGTCAAGATTGTGGAGTTGAACCAAGGAGTGTGTAAGGGCAAGGAGATCGCCTACTTCGTGAAGATCTACCTGAGTGAGGCAAGTCCTTCATGGGCGACGACCATGGTGGGATAGACAAGGTTGCTTCTTCGTGGACCCTTCGTGGGTGGAGCCCTCCATGAACTCGCGCAACCATTACCCTTCGTGGGTTCAAGTCTCCATCAATGTGGATGTACGATAGCACCACCTATCGGAACCACGGATAAAAAATCTCCGTGTCACCATTGCGTTTGCTTCCTCAAACTCCTCCCTTTACCTTCATATGCAATTGTTTACATTCTTCTGCTATACTCTTAGAATTGCATGTGTAGGTTGATTGCTTGACTTGTGCTAAGTTGCTAAAATCTGCCAAGAACTAAAATTGGGAAAAGGCTAGATTTTTATTTGGTCAAGCAGTCTAATCACCCCTCCTCTAGACATACTTTCGATCCTACAATTGGTATCAGAGCTTTGGTCTCCATTTGCTTTGATTTCCATAGCTTTTGGTGGTCACAGCCTTGGTCTCACAACCTAGGAGAGTATGGCGTCTAGCGAGGGAAACTACCACCGTAGAGGTCCTTACTTTGATGGTACAAATTTTGCTATTTGGAAGCATAAGATGAAACATAACCCCGCCGTTTGGGCTATTCTGTGTATTGGCTCGCAAGGTGAATTCTTTGATGGGAGAGAACCAAACCGTGAAGATACCGCGAAAGAGTTGAAGATGCTGCAATACAATGCTCAAGCTTGTGATATTCTCTTCAATGGACTGTGCCCCGAAGAATTCAACAAAATCAGCCATCTTGAGAATGCAAAGGAAATTTGGGATACTTTGATTGACATGCACGAAGCTACTGACTCCATCAAGGAATCCAAATTGGATGTGCTTCAAAGTCAACTTGACAAGTTCAAAATCAAGAATGGTGAAGGCGTCGCTGAAATGTACTCTAGGCTTGCTCTCATCACAAATGAGATTGCCGGCTTAGGAAGTGAAGAGATGACCGACAAATTCATCATCAAGAAGATCCTAAGAGCCTTGGATGTAAAATATGATACCGTGTGCACATTGATCCAAATGATACCCAATTACAAGAATCTCAAGCCAACAGAGGTCATTCGAAGAATTGTTGCTCATGAGATGTCACTCAAGGATAAGGAAGAGCTCCACAACAAGTCAAGTGGTGCTTACAAAGCCTCATGTGAAGCTCCCACGTCATCAAGTGAGAAACAAGCCTTCAATGAAGAATTGAGCCTAATGGTAAAGAACTTCAACAAGTTCTACAAGAGTAGAAGCAAGGAAAGAAGTTCCAAGTCAAGGTCCTACAATGACAAAAGATCTTCGAGTCGTGAGCGTAATTGCTACAATTGTGGAAGACCCGGACACTACTCCAATGAGTGTACGGCTCCCAACAAAAGAAGAGAAGATTCTCCAAAAAGAAGAAGTAGAAGAGAAGAATCACCACCAAGAGAAAGGAAGAGTAGAGATGATCATTATGAACGAAGAGCATCCCGGAGAAGCAAGGATTCGGAAAGGAAGGACAAATCATTAAAGAGCTACACAAAATGAATACATCAAGCTCATGTTGGTGAATGGGTATCCGGCTCCGACTCCGACCATCACTCCGAGAGAAGCTATCACTCTGACTCTGAATATACTCAAGATGAAGGTGTTGCTGGTCTAGCACTTGTGTCAACCAACTCCTACGACATATTTGACTCACCAAATGAAGGAATTGGAAGATGCTTCATGGCTAAAGGCCCAAAGGTATCACATCCCGAGTATGTTGATTTCAATGGTGATGATGATTTACTTGTTGACAACTCTAGTGATGAATACTATGATGGAATGCCAATTAATAATGCTAAAATGAATGACAATGATAAGGAGATGATTGAGCACCTAACTAAAGAACTAAACACTCTTAAGTTAGCTCATGAAACTATCTTGGAAGATCATTGAACTTTTAAAGACTCATGAGAAGTTACGCTTTGAAAAACTCAACCTTGAGCAAGAGCATGAGTTTTTAAAGGCAAGCAATGATGATCTTCGCAAGAAAAGTTCTTCTTACATTGCCAAGTGTTTACTCTTATCTACTTACATGCCACAAGTCAAGTCTAGTAACAAGAACAAGAAAGATTCTCCTTCTAGTAGTAACAATAATCATGCTAAATCCAATATTGTTGCTTCTAGTAGTTCTCTTGATTCAACTAACGATTCTCTTAGCCAAGTTACACTTGAGCAAGAAACTAGCTTATTTAAGGGAATCATAAAGAAAGGTGTTTACAAGAGCCTTGCCGGAAGTAAGCAATTCGAGGAAATTGTACGCAAGCAAGGAAGGCACCGGAAGAATCAAGGTGTTAGTTTTGAATGAAAGTTCAATGCCAGTGGAGTTGAGTGGGAAGAAGATCAATATCCCAAGATGAAATTTGTTCCTCAACGAGAGACGTATGATCCTACTTCTTTCAAAGGAACACAAGCTCAATATGATCTTCCACCATAAGACCACAAGAAAAAAGGCAAGGACAAGCTTCAAGAGGAGATTTATGCATTTGAAGAAGCTCCAAAGGCCTTGGTCAAGTGGATTCCCAAGACTACATCAAGCTCTACTTCATAAAGTATGACTACAACTCCAAGGATCCCATCAAGATGATGCGGATCCCGAAGAAGAAGAACTAGAGAGTTCTTGAGGGTGACTCCGCCAACATATTTCAGTCATATCATTTTGGCAAGGACAAGTGCAAACAAACTCCACATCTTGCACTAATCCAAGGAGTCACAAACCCTCTTGTTGGTAAGACAAGGGACAAGGTAACCTAATGCTTTCATGGACATCATCTTGCGTGTGCATCACTCTATGTCTATGGATATACTTGTTTGTTCCTTGTGGGACTAACCGTGTAGGTATTGAAAGTGAAACTCACTCCAATGGATTGCTCCAAATGATCTATATCAACATTGACATCCACATCTTCAATACCTACATGAAGTCATCATCGACAAAACCCAAGGTTAGTTCATCCCTCTTAGGGGGGATATCACATCTAGGGGGAGCTTTACTCTAAAGAATTGAGCTAATGCAACTCTAATGGTGTGAACACAACAATGCTTTATGTAAAAGCGGTAACCCCACTTATGCTTAAATAATGAGTATGACCTATGATCAAATGTTCTCATTTGACTCCTAAGTCAATATACTCATATATAGATGACCTAGTCATCGCCAATTGTTTGATAGATGCTAGAATTGGTTGTGCATGCTTTGTCACATATTTTGTTTGCCATTTTATTATGTGAGCATGTCGTTTGCATATTTTACTCATTCGAGGACATCCGCTTGTTGTTTTGTGTGTTTGGCTTTCTTTTCTTTGACCAAGTGGATGGACAAGAATGCCTAAGTACCCTCTCTAGCTATCTATGCTTTTCTCATCTCCAAATCTATTCATGCTACATCACAAAGTTTGATCAAGTCAGATTCAAACCACTCTATGTGAGGAGCACTCGGAGTCCCCGATTTGTCATAGACTTAAACTTCCAAAACCTCTTTGTGCATTTCGGTCTGACCGAGAAATCCATTCCGGTCACACTGAGTTCACTAAGTTGATCTAGGTTTTCAATCTCGGTGCAACCGATTAGGACTCTTCGGTCACACTGAGTTGCAGTAACTGTTCACAGTTTTGCATCTCGGCGCCACTGAGTTGTTCCACTCGGTCACACCGATAGGGTCAGGTTATAAATACCGTCGGGTCAAATTTTGGAAATTTCTCTGAAACCATTCGCCCGCGTGTAACCATCTCTGCCTCTAAGGGTCTCCAGATCGTCTTCTCACCGCCAACGACCTCCTGCCACTGGACTCCGCCGCCGTCAATGGAAATCAACTCCACTGTTACCGCCGTAGCAAGTTCATCGCTGGATAGGGTATGAATTTGTCTCTTTGTGCTATTCCTTAACTCTGATTCCTAGGACATTGCGTTGCCATGACTCTTGCCACGTATGAAATCATCCTGTCCAGCTAAAATATCCCATAGAATAGATTTGATCTGAAAATTTAGGGTTAGGTTTCCGTCGAATTCATCTCGGACCAACCGAGTTGTTGAAATCGGTTCCACCGATTTGGCTTAGGCCATTGCACATGCAATTCTCGGTCTGACCGAAAATTGCAGATCGGTGTAACTGAGTTTGATTCTTTGTGAAACCCTAGCAGTCTTGGTGCCACTGAACTGTGACTCGGTCTAACCGAGTTCACTAGTTTAGGTTCCAAAAGCTGCTTTGGTATCACCGAGTTTACAAATCGGTAGCTCCGAAATGCTTTCTCTGGAAAACTAAAACTAAGTTTTTGAATCAATTGTTTTGCAAAATCTTTGTACTTTGTGATGCTCATCTACTCTACCTCATCTACAACCTATTCACAGGGCCTGCTGACAGTTGTGCTTGAAGATGTCTGATCAAAGTGATAGTCAGAACAAGTCAGAGGAGTAGGCTCAGTTAAGTGAGCGCACTAGTCCCTCAAGCAGCTATGATGAGGGTAGCAGGAGCACACCTAGTAACTTGCCCAAGGCAGCTACTAGGACAAGGAAGAAGAGAACATCTGATTATGAGGATGAGTACTACATTGCAGCTGAGAATGAAGCCACCTCAAAGAAGAAAGTGATAAAGAAAGAGTTTGGAACTGCAACTTCAACAAAGCCAGGAATGAACAGAAAAGCTCCATCCAAGAGAGTTCCTATGCTAAAGGTCTGAGCATCCACTCAGGAAGCTTCGGGATCTGAACCCAAAGAAGTAGTTGTGGCTGAGAAGAAGAGGAAAGAAAGGGCCAAGAAAACTATGGCCCGGGTTGTTGGGAAGCCCTCAATGATGGAAGAAGAGGAAGAGGCTGCTGCACCAGCACCTAAAGCTCAGAAGCTGATGGGAGATGCTATAAGATCAGGGGCTGCTCCATCTAAGCCCAAAGATGCTCCCAAGGCTGCTGCTCCTAAGCCCAAGTCCGCACCTAAGAGGAACACCAGGAGTATTCCAGCTGAAGAGAAGAACAAGGCCCCAGTGCCTGAGGCTGCTAATGATGAAGAAGATGATACACTTGTCTTGAGAAAGTTGAAACCCAAGATCCCTGACCACAATTATGAACATCCAGTTCCAGAGGATATGAAGCTCAGGAAGGATGCATGACTGAGTCTATGGAGACAGTCTGATCCCTATGCTGTGAGAAGAAGAACTGCAGTGGACTATAGGTTCCACACAAAGGAACAACAAGATTTCTATGAGACAGTTTTGCTTGACAAGAAGCCCATAGTGTGTGACATGAGATGGGTTGTCTGGGAGTACATCAGGAAGAATGAAGATCACTATCCAGGAGTGTATGACAGCTTCAAGGCATGTGGAGTTGACACATTTGTTGCTCAGGAGCTCACCAAGTGGAATGATGAGCTGATCATGCAGTTTTACTCCACTGCCCACTTCTACCCAGATGGGAAGATCATCTAGATGTCAGAAGGTACTAGGTACCAATCCTCTGTGGAATAATGGGCACATCTAATCAATACTCCAGAAGAAAGTGAAAATGACTTGTATGTCTATGCCAAGAAGAAGTAGGATCACAACTCCATGGCTAGTATGTACAGAGAGATCCCAGTTGCTGCTCTAGAGACACATAAGTTTGGATCTGTACATTACCTGTTGTCTAGTTTGCCTACTATTAACTAGATCTTAAGGCACACTTTGCTGCCCAAGTCAGGTGATCACAAGATGATCAGAGGACATGTAATCAACTTGCTGCATATATTTGATGTGCCTCAGAAATTTAAAGTCATGAGTCTGATTGTAGAGACAATCAAAAGGACTGCTGCTGATCAAAAGAGATCTTGTGGATATGCCCCACACATTCAGGAGCTCGTCAACTCCAAGATGGGAAAAAGCAAATATCTCTTGGATAAGGAACACCTGCCCATCTACCCTGATTTTGAGGACAACACTATTGTGATGGATGAAAATGAACCATCATCAGCTCAAGCACATAAGAGAGAGAAGGCAAAGGCAGAAAAAGCTGCAAAGATGCCAACAGCTGAAGAAGCATCTCAGGTTTTCTTGAAGAGCAAGCAAGATCAGCTTGGATACTTGATTGCCTCCACCTTGAGGATTGAGAAGGGCTTGGTCACCCTGACTCAAAACTAGGAGAGCTTGGAGAGGATCATTGAGCAGAAATTTTATGATCTTGATGTCAAGGTAACTAAGATCCAGTCAGTAGTTGAGCAACTTTAGGAGGAAGTGGAGGAGAAGAAGGGCAAGTCTACTACAGATGCTTTTCATAGTGCCCAGGAGCCAAAGATCTGCTGCAGTGCCTGTCACAGATACGAGAGCTACTACATCAGCACCAACAGCCACAACATCAACTCCACCAGCTCCAGCAACATCAACAGAAGCCTTCGTTCTTGGAGTCATCACAATGCCACCTCATGAAGACCAAGCCTGAGAGTCGTTTAGCACTATGCATTTTTATGAACTTTTTGGTAACTTGTTGCCAAAAGGGGAGAAAATGTATAGATCATAGTCTTCGAGAGAGAGAGAGAGTGTTGCTTTTTGGTCTCTCTTTGCTTTGCTTGAACTTTATTGTGTGTTTGCTTGATTCACTATGTCGTTTGTGTGATACTTGGATGATCATGTGTTTGATCATATGCTATCTTAATGCTTGTTGGATGACATTATCTCTTATATCATTTTATGATCATTCACTTGCTTGGTGATGAGTGCATGCTTTTAACTTCTATCATTTTGAGCGCTCCACCAAGTTGTATGTGACATGAAAGACTAACCCATGATCCTAACACATTGTGCATTTGCAATCCAAAGCAAATTTTAAATAATGCACAAATTTAGGGGGAGCTCTTGCTTATCACATACTTCTCAAAGCGACGATGTTTTTCAATCTTATTATCATTTGTCGAAGCTTTGATCTATATGTTGTCATTAATTACCAAAAAGGGGGAGATCAAAAGTGCAACTATCCCTGGGTGGTTTTGGTAATTCATTACAACATATATCTCATTGAGCTAATGCTATTTCAAGATAAATATTTCAGGAAAGCTCAACGGTTGGCATGGCATGGATGAGAAACGTGGACCCCTCAAAATGCTAAGGACAAAAGGATTGGCTCAAGCTCAAAGCACAATACTCTACATTTTACTTTTAGTGATCCAAGATCACATTGAGTCAATAGGAAAGCCAATACTATTAAGAGGGGGTGAGGTGTTGCTTAATGAGTTGCTTGCTCAAAGTGCTTAGTGATATGCTCCAAAGCCCTCAACTACTTTCTCATATCCACATATGTCCCAAAACAAAAGTCAAACTCGGCCCTACCGAAACTGTTTATCCGGCGCCACCGAGTTCAGTTGACATAGCCACTGCCAGAAACCCTAGTCTTTTCGGTCTCATCGATAGGGATCTCGGTCTCACCGATAGGGATCTCGGTCTCACCGAGATGGGATTTTAATCTCTCTGTTTCCCTTCGTAACGTTTTGGTCAAACTGAGATGAGCGATCGGTCCCACCAAGACTGCAATGCAAACTCTCTGTTTTCCTTTCGTAACGTTTCGGTCCAACCGAGATGGGCGAATCGGTCCCATAGAGTTTGCCTGACCAACTCTCTGGTTAGCTTATTACCAAAATCGGTCTCACCGAGTTTGTGTAGTCGGTCTCACCGAGATTACGTTATGCCCTAACCCTAATGATATCGGTCCTACCGAGTTGACATGTCGGTCCCACCGAAATGCCTAACAGTCACACTATGAACTAAATCGGTCTGACCGAGTTTAACAATTTGGTCCCACCGAGTTTGGTAAGTTGTGTGTAACGGTTCGATTTTGTGTGGAGGCTATATATACCCCTCCACCCAGTCTTCATTTGTGGAGAGAGCCATCAAAACATGCCTACACTTCCACTATCCATTTTCTGAGAGAGAGCCACCTACACTTGTGTTGAGATCAAGATCTTCCATTCCTACCACATAAATCTTGATCTCTAGCCTTCCCCAAGTTGCTTTCCACTCAAATCTTCTTTCCACCAAATCCAAATCCTGTGAGAGAGAGTTGAGTGTTGGGGAGACTATCATATGAAGCACAAGAGCAAGAAGTTCATCAACAACACACCATCTATTACCTTTTGGAGAGTGGTGTCTCCTAGATTGGTTAGGTGTCACTTGGGAGCCTCCGTCAAGATTGTGGAGTTGAACCAAGGAGTTTGTAAGGGTAAGGAGATCGCCCACTTCGTGAACATCTACCCGAGTGAGGCAAGTCCTTCGTGGGCGACGGCCATGGTGGGATAGACAAGGTTTCTTCTTTGTGGACCCTTCATGGGTGGAGCCCTCCATGGACTCGTGCAACCATTACCCTTCGTGGGTTGGAGTCTCCATCAACGTGGATGTACGATAGCATCACCTATCGGAACCATGGATAAAAAATCTCCCTGTCACCATTGTGTTTGCTTCCTCAAACTCCTCCCTTTACCTTCATATGCAATTGTTTACATTCCGCTGCTATACTCTTAGAATTGCACGTGTAGGTTGAGCTTAACTTGTGCTAAGTTGCTAAAATCTGCCAAGAACTAAAATTGGGAAAAGGCTAGATTTTTATTTGGTCAAGTAGTCTAATCACCCCCTCTCTAGACATACTATCCTACAAATACTTTTTGTGATGAAGACAGAGCATAACCAGACTATATGATTTTGTAGGGATAGCTTTCTTTGGACATGTTATTTTGAGAAGACATGATTGCTTTGTTAGTATACTTGAAGTATTATTGTTTTTATGTCAATATTAAACTTTTGTCTATAATCTTTCGGATCTGAAGATTCATGCGACAATAAATAAAATTACATTGATAAATATGTTAGGTAGCATTCCACATCAAAAATTCTATTTTTATCATTTACCTACTTGAGGACGAGCAGGAATTAAGCTTGGGGATGCTTGATACGTCTCCAACGTATCTATAGTTTTTGATTGTTTCATGCTATTATATTATCTGTTTTGGATGTTTAATGGGCGTTAATATGCACTTTTATATTATTTTTGGGACTAACCTATTAATCGAAGGCAAGTGTAAGTTTCTGTTTTTTGTGCCTATTTTAGAGTTTTGCAGAAAAGGAATGCCAAACGGAGTCCAAACGAAATGAAACCTTTGCGATGATCTTTCTTGGACCGAAAGAAAACCAGAAGACTTGGAGTTGAAGTCAGAGATGCAAGGAGGCGTCCACGAGGCAGCAGGGCGCGCCCCCACCCTCGTGGGTCCCTCATAGCTCCACCGACCTACTTCTTTCGCCTATATATACTCTTATACCCTAAAAACATCAGGGAGAGCCACAAAACCACTTTTCCACCGCCGCAACCTTCTGTACCCGTGAGATCCCATCTAAAGGCCTTTTTCGGTGATCTGCCAGAGGGGGAATTGACCACGGATGGCTTCTACATCAACACCATTGCCTCTCCAATAAAGCGTGAGTAGTTTATCACCGACCTTCGGGTTCATAGTTATTACCTAGATGGCTTCTTCTCTCTCTTTGATTCTCAATACAAAGTTCTACTCGATGTTCTTGGAGATCTATTCGATGTAATATTCTTTTGTGGTGTGTTTGCCGAGATCCGATGAATTGTGGATTTATGATCAATATTATCTATGAATATTATTTGGTTCTTCTTTGAATTCTTATATGCATGATTTGATATCTTTGCAAGTCTATTCGAATTACCGGTTTAATTTGGCCTACTAGATTGATCTTTCTTGCTATGAGAGAAGTGCTTAGCTTTGGGTTCAATCTTGCGGTGTCCTATCCCAGTGACAGTAGGGGCATCAATGCACGTATTGTATTGTTGCCATCGAGGATAAAAAGATGGGGTTTATATCATATTGCTTGAGTTTATCCCTCTACATCATGTCATCTCACTTAATGTGTTACTCCGTTCTAATGAACTTAATATTGTAGATGCATGTTGGATAGCGGTCGATGTGTGGAGTAATAGTAGTAGATACAGGCACGAGTCAGTCTACTTGACACGGGCGTGACGCCTATGTTCAAGATCATTGCCTTAGATGTCATCATAATTATGCGCTTTTCTATCAATTGCTCGGCAGTAATTTTTTCACCCACCGTAATACATGTTATCTCGAGAGAAGCCACTAGTCAAACCTATGGCCCCCGGGTCTCTTTTCCATTATATTGAATCTCTTTTCCATTATATTAAAGTCTCTTTTCCATATTATCGAATCTCATTTACTATGTTGGAATCTTTACTTTTCGATCTATACAACAAAAATACCAAAAATATTTACTTTATTATCTCTACCAGATCTCACTTTTGCGAGTGACCGTGAACGGATTGACAACCCCTTTATCGCATTGGTTGCAAGTTCTTGATTGTTTGTGCAGGTATTCGGTGACTTGTGCGTCATCTCCTACTGGACTGATACATTGGTTCTCAAAACTGAGGAAAATACTTATGCTACTCTGCTGCATTACCCTTTCCTCTTCAAGGGAAAACTAACGCAAGCTCAAGAGGTAGCACTAGTCAAGTAGACGCATACTAGGAACACTATGTTTTGTCTATGTATTCACACATGTACTAAATTTTTGTTTAATATCATTCTAGCATGAATAATAAACATTTATCATGATATAAGGAAATATAAATAACATCTTTATTATTGCCTCTAGGGCATATTTCCTTCAGTGTTCATCTCCGTGAAAAGGTTCTCCCGCTTGCAGGCATGGCGGATGCAGTGCAAGGGAGGAGGATGGGGAGGGGCTTGTGTTGTGGTCTGGAGTTATCCGGGTGTGGCCGCCTTTAAATAGTGAATTCCGGTGAGGCGAGGCGTTCGAGTGCGCCAATGTGCGACGCCGGAGTGGGTTTCTCGGCCGGCGAGCCTTCTTAATGCCATCATACAGACTGGCAACGACAATGAACAGTCGTGGTAGATATCCGTCACGTCCCGTCCAGTCACGCGTCTCCGGCATTGAACAAGCGTGGCCACCGGAGACGCATAGCGGGTGGCGCCCTTGGCTGGCGTGCCGCTTCAATGGCGGAGGCAGTGAGAGGCCGCGTCCACCCTGAGGCGTCTTTAATGTTGAGCGACGCGCTCTACAACGACATGAATGCGGATAGCTGGCGCCGGGCAGGAAGGCGCGCGGGCGAGGTATGAGGGGTTTTGGTTGTCCAGGACTGTCAGCGGGCGTGTGATCGATCTGGACTCCTGCAAAGCCCCCCACGTTGTCTTCGGTTTGCGGGAGAAATCGTGTTTGGACTGCGCCACAGCCGATATGGACCTGCGTTGGATGGCTTCCGCTGTCCCGACAGCATAGTCGCATATGGAAGGTTTACGGATCTGCGTTGGAGATGCCCTAAAGCCCGTCTCATACAACTGCGAAGAAATGTGTCACATTGGTCAGCGGACGACAATCCGTTGGGCGTTCAGAATATTGTTTTGCCGACTTCTGCTTGTTGCTCCTTAGCTTCCCACTGTGCATCCCTCTCTCTTTGGTAAAACAGTAAAAGCATCTATAATCGGACTTAGGATAATTTGGCCCCTTATACATCCACGGATGTATCTAGACACTGTTCGGACCCGTCCGTTTCGAATCTTCATTTGTGCATACACATAGCCATGTCCTTCAAATTGTCCGGTCAAATGCATACTGCTAGTGGGGATGGAGAGAGAAAGAGAAAAAGATTAATAAAGAAAAAGATAAAGTGGTCTAGGTGGGTCACTCCAAAGTGGCGGGCTGTCCGAGGGCTCCGACGTGGTGGGTTGTCCGAACACCCTTATATCCTTCTCAAATATGGGCTGAGTTTGCGGTTTTCGCGGACAACTTGGACATATGAGGACGAGTTAGAGGGTTTAGTTGGATGGTGTTTTTCTTATCTCTCCCGTCCGAGCTGTCCAGCCGAATATACGAGGGCAGTTTAAGGGATTCGGTTGTAGATGCTTTAAAAGGGTTAAAAACTCATCACAAACTTTATTGATTTAAAAAACATATAGGTGTGCCGAGGGCGGGAGGTTCGGCGGGGAGAGCTAGGTGCTCATGATATGGAGGACGAGGAGAAGGAACCGGAGTTGAAGGTGTTGAGGTGGAGAACATGATGTACAACCTGATGGCTGCCAACTCGCCGGTGACCAAGTCCGCCAGGTTCCTCGTGGAACTCGTGTCCAACGCGATGGGAAGGAAGGGGAAGGAATGAGATTGATCTCCTTGGACTTGTGCGTTGTGCCATTGCCTAGAACTATGAAATGGTTGTGGTTCTTTGGCAACATGTTTGATTTTGTAAATCATGCAGCATTTCCACAACATCTGCAGATTATGATAGGCGACGTTGTCATGTTGACCAATGGATAATGGAAGCTTTGTACGCCGGCTAATGACAGAAATCAGGTGTTCAAAAGCTTTAAATTTGGCCCTCTTCAGCATTCGGAACAAAATTGAAGGGAAACCTTTTCTTTTTGACGAAAGGTAGTGTCGGGGGTTGGATACGACATATGCCAAAGGATGGCTTATCATGGTGGGAGCGAGTAGAACGTCGCCGGTGCCTGGAAGCGGGATGAGGCAAAGACATGCACGCCGGCGGAACTTACCCAACTTCAGGGCTCTCCTAGGAGATAACACCCCTACTGCTGCTCTACGGGGTCTCCGCATGATCACTCAAGCAAGGTGACTACAATGGTGCTCCTAGAGCTGTTTCGGGAGACAGGAGAGGGCAGGGCTAGCTCTCTCCTCCCGTGCTATCTGGTCTATCTCTATTCAGGTCCGAACCCTTTGCATGGGTGCCCCAGGGGGTTTATATAGGCCTACCCCCCGGGGGTATAATAGTAATCCGGCTGGGCGCGGGTCCCAGCCGTCTGTCTCTCAGGCCGCCGTCCTCACCGCCGGCTTCTGGGGCCCGCCGACTGGCGGGTCCCGCGGACAGGCTTGATACTATAGCGGCACTCTTGATGACGCAGGTTTGGTCATCGGGTCGTGGCAACAGTGTCGCCGTCTATCGGGCGATCACTATCGCCATTCCCCATCTTATCTGATTAATGGCTCGTGGGGCCCCGGGAGAGGTCGGCCGACTCCAGGGAGGCCGACTCCCACAGGTCCGTCTTCGGGTTGCCCAGGCCGCCTTCGGCCCACCCACTGACAGGCGGCCCCACCGCCTTCGGGTCATACAGGCCGGCGTCGTGGGCACAGTGTACTGCGTACTGTGGCTGAGGTTAGGGCAGGCATGGCAACAGTGCCGCATCTCGCCGGAGATCTTCCAGCGATACGGCTCACTGTAGCCATGCCGGCCCTTCGTAAGCAGGGGGGAAATGGCCATGCCGTGACCGTACCCCGTGTCGTACTTCAAGATAAGGGAGGAGTCTCAGGCCGACTCTCCATAGTCGGCCTCTCTGGAAGTCGCCAGCATGGAGTCGGCTTATCTAGGAGTCGTCGTCTGGGACTCGGCATATTTTGGAGTCGCTCCTAGGACTCGGCCTGAGGGGCGCGGCCTGCCCCGATGTCTTGAAATGTCCTGGGGTCCGGGTTAGCCTACCCGTGGCCCATTACTCCGACAGTAGTCCCCGAAGCTAGTGAAGCCCGGCGGTCGCTGCATTGTGGGGCTTCAACAGCTTCAATCTTCGTAAGTGCAGACTCTGGGACTCGGCTGCTGTCTTCCCTTGGGCCGACTGTCGAAAGTCGGAGCTTCAGTGAAGAGCCTCAATTCGAAAGTTGCGGCGGGAAGCCAGGCAGCGTGCCTGATACGCTTCCCCAGAGCCATCAGTGCGGTCCTATCGCGTGGCGCCACGTGGGGAGAACAGTCTGCCTGCCCACGCACGTGACGGGACGGGCCGTCAGGCGGGGCCCGCCACTACCGCACCTCGGCATACGAACGGATCCGTTGCGGCCGAGGACGGTTGGTTTTCCCACGTCGTTACTGCACGCAGTAACTTCGTGTGTAAATCATGGGGAGGCGTGGGGCATCGTGCGCAGTTAATCCCGCGCCCGCCCCCTCGGCTTCTCAGCCCGCAGGGCTATAAGTAGGCGGGGGGAGCGGAGCGGCACAGCTCGCGCCCCCTTCTTCCCCGCTCCCCCGCCTCATCTTGCTTTCTCTCCTTCCTTTCTCCACTGTTGAGCCAGAGCACACCATACCGTGCCAATGAGCTCTTCCTTCGCCGCGGCCCCTACCGTGCGCTCCGGCGTATGGGACGGCTCGGAGGTAGAGGAAGAACACATCAAGTTCCTCCGCCGGACATGCCGTCTCGCCAGTGTGGACCTCGTGCGCGCCCGCGCCGCGCCGGAGGGGGAAATCTGGCCAGCGCTAGAAGAGGGCGAGCGGGTCATCTTCCGCTCGCACCTTATGCGCGGCCTGGGGCTGCCGGTGAGCGGCTTCTTCCGCTCGTTCCTGGAGTTCCATAGTCTTCAGCCGCACCACCTCACTCCGAACACGATGGTGCTGCTCTCCGCCTTCGCCACTCTGTGCGAAGGTTTCCTCGGCGTTCCCCCCACCATCGAGCTGTGGGGAGAATTATTCTCTTCTAAGCTCGGCACGCACATTGCTGGCGTGCCGGCTCAGTGGCGGCGCCTTCATCGCGATGCGGCGCTCGACGGCCGACAACCCCTTTCCTCCCATCGCGCTGATCAAGTCGGTGAACATGTGGCAACGCTCGTACTTCTACGTGAAGAACCTCGCCTCCGACGGCGACTGGGTCAACCTGCCGCCCTACAACGCCGCTCCCCTGACCGGGAGGCTCCCCATCTGGTCCCACCGAGTCAAGTCGCTGTCCCTTGCCGAAGCCGCCGCCATAGCGCGACTCCGAGTCTTGATACAGTCAGAGGGACTCGTCGGGGCCGACTTGCTGGCCGCCTTCGTGGCGCGCCGAGTTCTCCCGCTCCAAGGCCGGCCTCACCTGATCTGTCAGATGAGCGGTCTCCGAGACCCAAGTCGGATGAGCACCAAGGAGATGCCCCGCAAGGAGGTGGCAAATATGGTGAATTACATCGCGCACTGCGAGTTCGAGGAGGACTGGCAGTTTGGCAAGGAGCCGTACTCGCGCGACAACCCTCCACCAGTGGTAAGTCGCGTCTCCCTACTGTTTTGTCTTTTTTCGCAGCCGACTCCGGCTTCTGACTCTTGTTGGCTTCTTCTGAACTAGAATCCTCTTATGCAGCCTGCCGCCGGCGCCACGAGACAGCCCCGCGAGTATGTTCCCGACTGCGTGGAGAGCGACGTCGACGACCCCGACTTGGGGGCGGCGGCGATGGAAGCCGATGCCGAAGGTGGGGGAGAAGGAGCGGAAGGCGACTTCAGGCCTTCGGCCACTTTCGCCGACTAGCTTGATGACGACGCCGAAGGAGAAGTCGCTCCGCGCCACCAGCTGAGGGTCGGCCCATCGGGCGCCGGCTCCTCCGCCGGCCAAGGCGGCGCCAAGAGGCGTCACGCCGGGCCGAGTGCGCCCGGCGGCAAATTGAAGAAGTTCAAGGGGGCGGCCGCCGCGACCAAACGAGAGGAGGCGGCCGCGAAGGCCAACCGCTTCCGAAGGAAAGTGAGAAGGCCACCGCTAGTATCCGCGTAAGTCTTCACGCTCTTTTATTTTCTTTGTTGAATCTTGTCCGAGTCTTCGTTTATATACTCCCTCCATTCTTCTTCAGGGCCCCTCTTTCCCTTGAGAGAGTCGCCGTCCCCTCCGTTACGGGGTCGGCAGAGACGTCCGCCAATAATCGGCGGCCCGACCCTGCCGCCGACCTCCGGGAGGCGACGGAGAGAAACGCGCGGGAGAAGCGCGAGGAGGAGGAAGCCGAACGTCTGGAGAAGGCGGAGGTCGACAAGGCGGCCGCCTCCGCCCAGAAGAAGCTGGAGGACGCCGAAACCACCCTTGCAGCGAGACGGCGTGCCGAGGAGGCCGCGCATCGCCGATCGGTGATGCTCGTCCCCCCACTATCGTCTGCACCGCCGCCTCCGGAGATCACGGGGCAGACCGGGCGAGCCGGCACCGAGAACCCCGTCGCGGAGAAGGAGAGCGGCGAGGCCTCTATGTCGGACGCTCGCGTGCCGCTGCCGCCTCCACCGCCGTCTGGGAGACCACACGGCAAACAGCCGGTGGATCCGTCGGAGCCGCCGGCCATGGACTAGGCTGAAGCGCGGCTGCTTCTCCAAGTCGCCTCGCTGGTGCGTCGCCGTCTTGAGAGGGCGACCTCGGCGCCGCGTCCTTGGGAGACCGGCGTTGCCAGCTCGGCAACCCTAGACGCCGAGGCCACAAGCGCTGTGCCCACCGGGTGGGTGTGCGGAGGTGGCACCGGGCCGTTAAATCAACTGCTCCTGGAAGTCCAAGCGAAGCTGCGGGCCGAGGGCGATGCCCTTCAAGCTTGCACCAGAGTGCATCTGGCCGCACGAACGGCCGTCCGAGTAAGTTTCTTCTCCTTCTTGATTCTTGTTTTTCTCTGTGGGGGCGCGCCAGTGCACCCACTGGGTGTAGTCCCCGAGTTTCAGGCCGGCTGCTGAGCAGGCGGTTCGGAACTCCCTCTGGCGAGTTCCAAACACTAACTTTGTCTTCAATGACTTATTGCAGGAGTATCACAACCTCCGCGCCACTGCCTTCAACCGCAATGTTGAGGAGTTGAGCAAGCGGGCTGCTGACTTGTCGGAAAGCCGGAGTGAGTTCTTCTTCTTCGTGGGGCGTGCTGGCGCACCCGCGGGCTGTAGTCCCTGAGATTCAGGCCGACTGCTGAGCAGTCGGGCCGGATCTTCCCGGTGATCTTTTTTTGCTACCGACTTATTTTGTCTCTTCTTTGCAACTCAGAAGCCAACGCCGTTCTTCAGGAGCAGCTGGGCGAGGCCAATACCGCCCGTCGTGCCAAGGAGGAGGAGTGTGGCAAGCTCGCCACAGAACGCGACCTGCTGGCGGCGCAGCTGGCCAAGCAGAAGGAGCTGCTCAAGAAGGCATAGGACGAGGCTGAGAGGAGGGAGACCACACTCCTGGCCGAGTTCGAGAGCGAGCGCTCCTCCTGAACTGACAGGGAGGCAATGCTGACCTCCGGCTTCTACGAGATCGAGGATATCGTTGATGGTAAGTTTCTTTCACTTCTTCAGGCTTCCGACTATGTGTCAGGCCGACTTATGATTTTTCGACTTGCTTCTTTTTTGTCTTGGTAGACTTCTTCCCTGGTCATTCGCAGGCAGTTCCTCTGGCCATCGAGGCTGCTCATGAGGCGCGAAGGGCAAATGGTGAGGAGATCGCCGCTAATGCCCTCCGAACCGTCTAAGAGCAGCTTCTGAGCATTGAAGCCCGTCTTCGTCCGGCTTACCGGCTGATGCGCCGGCTTCAACGTGCCGGTGCCCAGGCGGTTGCTGCCTTGTGGCCAGGTACGCCGGCTCTGCGCACCGCCAGCCGAACTGCCGACTGGCTGGAGGTCGCTATCGGCAGACTTGAGGCTTGGAAGGGCTCCTCGGCCCGGGCCGGAGCGCGCCGGGCCTTGGAGTTTTTCAAGGCGTGGTATCCAGGGCTGGACATGAACCGTCTGGCCGTGTTCCGGTCAGAAGCCCAGGCCGAGCTGGAGGCCGTGGAGGGCGCCCTTATCGAGCGTGCAGCGGCCATCGCCGAGTACACGGACACTAGTGTCTTTGTCCCGAGCGGGCTGAAGGCGGCGAGGAAGTGCCGCCAGAGTGGTTCGGGATGAACCCGGAGTATGGCAAAGATTCGGCGGAGGTGATCGACTCCAGCACTAAGGAGGAGGACGAGGCGGAGGATGAAGGCGAGGCGAAGGAGCCAGAAGACGGAGCAGGCGGCCAGCCTCAGCTCGACCGCGCCTCCAGCAACGAGCCGCGTTAAGAGAAGGCGACTGCCGCCGGAGGTGATCAAGTCGAGACGGCGCCTGACACCGCCGTCTCCTCCGATCCTCCGATCCCCAATGCTGCCTCCTAGGCTGCCTTTTTCGCCACTACTTGTTTGTCTTAGTAATCTTTCGAAAAACTTGTTAGATTCGAACAATTCCACCCGCAGGGTGTATCTTGAACTTCTAATCGAAGATTCGGCCAAGGGCCTATGTAAATATTTATCCGATTTCCGTCTTTCCTTGCTTACTGCTCTTTAGGCTTTTTCCTTTGCCGCCTTCCCCTAGTCGTTGCCTTGCCAGTCGGTCAGCGCTCTGCGGACCGTCGCTGGGTCAAGTGCTCGGCTACTTTGGGAAGGCAAGTACTTGGCCGTTTAGAGTTTCTTTAGCAAGTCAGATAGAAAGCGACAGGCCGACTACCCAAGAGCCGGCCGTCCTTGATAGAGGCTAATAAAGACGGCGAGCTGGCTACTCATGAGTCGGCCTTCCGCTTCAGAAATGCTGGAGGCCGTCTTATGCTATGTTCGTGCTTTAGGTCCTTAGACATTTTTCGTGTGGGTGCCCGTTCTTCCTCACTCCTGCCTGCCTCACAGTCGCTCTGCGAGCTGCGGCTTTGCCAGGAGGCGGATTGGGCACCGCACACTACTTGTCTGACTGCGGGAAGCTTCTCATAGCGCAAGGCGGCGAGTCCCCGGGCCGACTAGTCAGGCCCAGTGCCAAGCGGCTTGTAATGAAAGTGATGTTCTTGAAGGCATAATTCTAATCATATAGATAACAAAAAGGGCAGTCCCCGAGCTTGTCTCGGGGGGGGGGGGGCCAAAGTATTAGTACTTTAATACAAAGGGGTAGTGCGATACATACTGCATCAACTGTAAAATCTTCGAAGAAGATATGCATTCCACGGGCGCTCTGTCTCTTTGCCGGAGTCGTCCGTCTTGCGTGCTCGGGGCTTCTGAGCGTCGATCAGATAGTAGGCGTCGTTTCCTAGCACCTTGCTGATGATGAAGGGGCCTTCCCAAGGCATCGACAGCTTGTGCTGGCCGGCTGTTCGCTGGATCAGCCGGGGCACAAGGTCGCCCTCTTGGAAAGATCTTGGCCTGACCTTCCTGTTGTAGTATCGACACAGGCTCTGCTGGTAGATGCCGGACCGGCTGAGTGCCAACAGCCGGCCCTCTTCTAGCAGATCAATGCCGTCTTGTCGTGCTTCTTCTTCTTCTTCCTCGGTGTACATGGTGACTCGTGGGGAGTCGAACTCTATGTCCGTTGGGATGACGGCTTCGGCACCATAGACGAGGAAGAAGGGTGTGAAGCCGGTTGACTTGTTTGGAGTCGTGCGTAGACTCCAGAGGACGGCTGGCAGCTCCTCAAGCCAACAGCCGGCAGATCACTCCAGCGGGACGACCAGTCGAGGCTTGATGCCGGATAAGACGAGGCCGTTCGCTCGCTCTACCTGGCCGTTTGACTGCGGATGGGCAACGGACGCTAAGTCCAGTCGGATGCCCTGTGTCGCGCAGAAACCGGCCAAGGCGCCTTTGGCAAAATTCGTGCCATTGTCGGTGATGATGCTGTGTGGGATGCCGTACCGAGTTGTGATGTCAGTGATGAAGGTCACTGCAGTCGGACCATTCAATTTCTTGATGGGTTTCGCCTCCACCCACTTGGTGAACTTGTCCACTACGACAAGCAGGTGAGTCAAGCCACCTCGTGTCGTCTTGAATGGTCCTACCATGTCCAGACCCCAGACTGCAAAGGGCCAGGCGATGGGGATAGTCTTGAGTGCGGAAGCTGGCTGAAGTGGCTTGGAACGGAAAATCTGGCACCCCTTGCACTTTTGGACTAACTCTTTGGCTTCTTCCAGGGCGGTTGGCCAGAAGAAACCATGCCGGAAGGCTTTGGCAACGAGTGCCCTGGAGGCCACGTGGTAACCACACTCGCCTTCATGGATGTCTCTGAGGATTGCCTGGCCTTGTTCTGCTTCGACGCAGCGTTGGAAGACGCCGGTAACGCTGCGCCTGACCAGCTCTCTGTTGACTATGGTGTAGGCTGCTGCTCGGTGTTGCACTTGCCGAGCCAAGATTTCATCAGTTGGTAGCTCTCTGCTTACTAAGAATTTGAGGATGGGCTGGGCCCATGAAGGTGCTCCTATTTCTTCAACTGCTACTAGTGCGATTTGGATAAGGGTGGCCGGGCTGGGAGGCGGCGGGTTGGAGTCTGCAGCCGCTTGCTGATTTGACAAAGTCCCGGGGCCGACTAGAGCAGTCCCCGGGCCGAGCTCTGGAATCTTCGATCTTGCTACTGCAGTCCCCGGGCCGGGTTCTGAAGTCCCCGGGCCGGCTTCGACTGTATGTTTCTTGGAGTCGGATCCATCCTCCTCAGGCAGAGCCGGCACATAGATTGAATCTGATTCGGGTGACGGCTTGATAGAAGGCTTGAGGAGGCACCGGAGGGCGACACTAGATGGTATTGCCTGGCGGGTAGAGCCGATTCGTGCCAAGGCGTCTGCTTGGTCGTTGTCGTTCCTTGGCATGTGGAGGAACTCGCACCCCTCGAAGTATCCGCTGAGCTGCTGGACGAGGAAACGATAGCTCGCCATATTTGTGTCCTTGGCATCCCAATCGCCAGATGATTGTTGGACTACCAAGTCAGAGTCGCCATAACACAGGATCCGGCGAATGCCAAGTTCTTTGGCAAGCCGGAGCCCGTGTATGAGCGCCTCGTACTCGGCCATGTTGTTGGAGGCGGCGAAGTGGATCTGCAGCGCATATCTGAGCTTGTCGCCCTTGGGGGAAGTGAGGACGACGCCGGCTCCCAAGCCGGTGCGCATCTTGGAGCCGTCAAAGTGCATCCGCCAATGGGTGGAGTCGGGCGCTAGTGGCAGATACTGGGTCTCGGCCCAGTCGACGAGGAAGTCGGCCAGCGCTTGCGACTTGATGGCGGTGCGGGGCTCGTAGTAGATGGTGTAGGGAGCCAGGTCAATGGCCCATTTGGCCACTCGGCCAGAAGCATCTCGGCTTCCGATGATCTCGGCCAGCGGAGCTGTACAGACCACAGTGATTGGATGCTCCTAGAAGTAAGGCTTCAATTTCTTGGCGGAAAAATGCACGCCATAGCACATCTTCTGGTAATGGGGGTAGTTCTTCTTGGAGGTCGACAGTACTTCACTCGGGTAATATACCGGTCTCTGGATAGGTAGCGCCTTGCCTTCCTCCTTGCGCTCGACTACAATGACTATGCTGACTACTCGGCTGGTGGCGGAAATGTATAGAAGCATGGGCTCTTTGGGAGTCGGAGCCGCCAGCACAGGGGGAGTAGTCAACATCTTCTTCAGTTGGAGAAAAGCCTCGTCCACCTTGGGAGTCCATTCAAAGAAGGTCGTCTTCTTCATGAGCTGATACAAGGGGAGAGCCTTCTCGCCCAGCCGACTGATGAATCGGCTGATGGATGCCAAACAGCCGATGAACTTCTGCACATCTAACAGTCGTCTGGGTGCTTCCATCCTCTAGATGGCCTTGATCTTCACAGGATTGCACTCTATGCCGCGTTCGGAGACCAGGAAACCGAGGAGCTAGCCGGCCGGTACTCCAAAAACGCACTTCTCTGGGTTGAGCTTGATCTGGAATCGGTGCAGATTCTCGAAGGTTTCCTTGAGGTCCTCCAGCAAGGTCCCACACTTCTCTGTCTTTACCACTACGTCATCCACATAGACGTGGGCGTTTCTGCCGAGTTGCTTCAGGAGGCACTTCTGCATGCAACGCTGAAAGGTGGCGCCGGCGTTTCTCAAGCCGAACGTCATGGTCAGGTAGCAGAAGGCTCCAAACAGCGTGATGAAGGCGGTCTTTAGTCTGTCAGCCGGGTTCAGCTTGATCTGGTGATATCCTGAATACGCATCTAGGAAACTCAACAGCTCGCATCCGGCTGTGGAGTCTATCACCTGATCGATTCTCGACAGAGCAAATGGGTCCTTGGGGAAAGCTTTGTTGAGGCTCGTATAATCAATGCACATCCGCCACTGCTTGTTCTTCTTCAGCACCAGTACCGGGTTTGCCAGCCACTCTGGAAAAAACACTTCCATGATGAAGCCGGCCGCCAGGAGCCGGGCTATTTCTTCTCCACCAACTCTTCTTTTTTCTTCTGACAGGCGGCGCAAGGGCTGCCTGACGGGCTTCATATCAGATCGGACGTGTAATTTGTGCCCGGCGAATTCCGTCGGGACACCAGGCATGTCCTTGGGGGACCATGCGAAGATGTCGCGATTCTCACGGAGGAAATCGACGAGCTCGCCTTCCTATTTGCTGTCAAGGCCAGTGCCCATGACAGCGTACCTCTCCGGGTGCTCTGGGTCCAACGGTATCTTCTTTGTTTCTTTGGCCGGCTTGAATGACCCTTCTGCTTCCGACTCCTTGTGGTCGGGTGATAACTCGGGCTGCTTGCCGGCCATCGCCATGACCCGATCAAGAAGCCGTTTCTCAGCTACGATCACCAAGGACTCGGCCAGCCGACTGCTTTAGGCCGCGCAAGCGGACGACTTCCTGTAGTCGCCGGACACGGTTAGGATTCCCTTGGAACTCGGCATCTTCATCTTGAGGTAGGCGTAGTGGGGGACCGCCATGAACTTGGCCAAGGCGGGTCGGCCAAGCAGTGCATGATATGGGCTCTCAAGGTCCACCACCTCAAACCAAACTGGCTCTCATCGGAAATGATCCTTGTCTCCGAAGAGGACATCTATCAGGATCTTGCCGATTGGCGAGCAGGAAAGGCCACGAACGATTCCGTGGAACACGGTCCGGCTGCTCAGAAGCTGTCTTTGCTTGATTCCCAATTTCTCCATTGTATCCTTGTACAGGATGTTGATACTACTGCCTCCGTCTATCAATACTCGGCATCACTTCTGGGTGATCAGCTCTGCTCCAACTGATAGGCTTCTCGGACCAATGCATGAACTCTGGAGTGCTTGATGCAACCGCATTCACTTCTTGCTGCTGTTGGCGCCTGCTGCGCCGGTCATCCGCTACACTGGTGAACACCACATAGGCTTCATGCTCATCTGGGAACTCATCTTGTATCGCACCGACTGGCCTGACGGCCGGCTGCTGGGGCGGCTGCGGAGGAGGCGGCCCAGCAGCAGGGGGAGGGGGCAAGCCGTCCCCCTTGGCGATTCTGGTCAGCCAGTGACATTTCCTGGTGGTATGGTTGGACGGCTTCGCGCCGCTGTGGAACTTGCAGGGACCATCCAGAGTCTGCTCGTAGGAGAAGGCCGGCAGCCAGTTGGACTTGCCGCCCTTTTGCCGCTTCGCCGGAGGCGGTCCCTCCAATTGTCGGTCTTCTGCTGTCGCCACTTGCCAACTACTGGAAGTCGGCTGCGGGGCTTTGCGCTTTTGGTCATTCTGCTATTGCCGCCGACTGGTGTCTCCAGCCGGAGTTCTTGGAGCCTGAGGGGCGACTTTGCCAGTTGTGCTGACCCGGATCTCTGCCTTCATGGAGGAGTCGGCCGTGGCGTACTTGTTCGCCGTGATCAGCAGCTCGTCGAGGGCCTCAGGCTCATCGCAGAGGAGCTTGTGCTTGAGGAGGGTGCCTTCTCTGCACCCGGCAGTAAAGTACTCGATGGCCTGCACCTCGTGCACGCCCTCGCGGGAGTTTCAGAGTTCTCCCCAGCGCATGAGGTAGTCGCGAGTAGACTCGTCAGGGCCTTGTACGCACAAGGAGAGCTGGCGTGGCTTGTATGTGCTCGTGAAGTTGCGGACAAAAGCCTCGGTGAAGTCAACCCAACTGTTGATGCTGCGAGGCTTCAGACTGTTTAACCACGTCCGGGCCAAGCCCAGGAGCATGAGCGGGACATATCTCACGGTAACACGCTTGTTGCCGTTCGCTATGTTGACAGCTGTGGAGTAGTCGATCAGCCAATCTTCCGGCTTCATGGTGCCGGTATACTTGGGCATGTCTCGGGGAGCGTGAACCCTTTGGGAAAGGGCTCGTCTCGGATGCAGGGTCCAAAGCAGGGGGGACCCAACTCGTCTTCTTCTTCCAACGCCAGGGATCGGTGGAGTCGGTCCATCCGGTGGCGGGCGTCATTCTCTCCGACTCCCTCTCGGCGGCCAAGGCAGTCGCCGAGAGTCGGATGTTCCACGGGCGGCGGGGAGACTCGCCTTTCCCCGTGAGGAGGGGGAGGCTTGTAGTCGTCACGCCGTTCCACCGCTCTAGGGTGGCCGTCTTGGTGGCGCTCGATGGTGATGTGAGTCTGACTGTGGCTGACAGCCGACTCCTTGTCCTTCTTCCCACGGGCCCCGCCAGTCGGCGTCCGAGACGTCGCACCTTGGTCCCGGCGAGGCGGTGGGTCGTCGTTTTGGCGCTGCGGCGCCTCGGTGCGGCAGCCGGCACCATTCTGCGTGGCGGCCGCGTCGAGGAGCTGCTGAACTCGCTCCGTCATTATGCGGCGCTCTTCGCCTTCGAAGTTGTCAAGCTCGTCTGCCGCCGCCTGGGCGGCATGGATATTCTCTGCGGGCGTGGCGTACACAGGGCGACCAGCCCCGAAGAGGTTGGCGATTGCCGCGCCGTGCTGTCGGACCGCGCCTAGGCGGCTAGGCCCAGTCGGAGCCGGCGACCGCCTACGGCGCGATCCATCTCGCGTTGGTAAGCTTCTGACAAGTGCCTCATGCTTGCCAGCTTCTTCGCGCCCTCGACGAGCTGAAGGCGGAGTGCCTCCAGCGTCTCGGCGTCGGCGTCTTCTGGAATCGGCACAGCAAGGCCTCGCAGGGCCGCGTCGAGCGGGTCATGCGCTCCTTCGCCGGAGCGCTCGCCGTGCTCGAGGACGAGGACCTCAGTGACAGCGCTCCTGCCGCTCCCCGCGTATGAGAGCGGCTCGTCGTAGACCACCACGTTGGGTGGGAACGCGTCGAGCGACACGGTGTCGGAGTCGACCAGCATCGGGTCGGTGGATCCTATGGACTCCAGGTCCGCGGCAGGCTCGCCGGTGACATGGAGTTGGTCAAGGAGGCCCGCGAGGAGGCTCTTGGGGACACTCGTGCCTGCATCGGACGCAGGCTCATCGGAGAGGCGAACCTCACTGATAAGATCGGCGAGGCAGCTAGCCGCACAGGCGATCTCAGCGCCGTGCAGCGCGTTGGCACAGACGCCATCTGGCGTGTCGGGCTGGCTGTGCTCGCCGGGAAGGAACAGGGTTCCCGTCCAGAGCAGATCTCTAGACGACGATGCACCTCGCCCCACGGTGGGCGCCAAATGTCGGGGGTTGGATACGACATATGCCAAAGGATGGCTTATCATGGTGGGAGCGAGTAGAACGTCGCCGGTGCCTGGAAGCGGGATGAGGCGAAGACATGCACGCCAGCGGAACTTACCCAGCTTCAGGGCTCTCCTAGGAGATAACACCCCTACTGCTGCTCTGCGGGGTCTCCGCATGATCACTCAAGCAAGGTGACTACAATGGTGCTCCTAGAGCTGTTTCGGGAGGCAGGAGAGGGCAGGGCTAGCTCTCTCCTCCCGTGCTATCTGGTCTATCTCTATTCAGGTCCGAACCCTTTGCATGGGTGCCCCGGGGGGTTTATATAGGCCTACCCCCCGGGGGTACAATAGTAATCCGGCTGGGCGCGGGTCCCAGCCGTCTGTCTCTCAGGCCGCCGTCCTCCCCGCCGGCTTCTGGGGCCCGCCGACTGGCGGGTCCCGCGGACAGGCTTGATACTGTAGCGGCACTCCTGATGACGCAGGTTTGGTCATCGGGTCGTGGCAACAGTGCCGCCGTCTATCGGACAATCACTGTCACCATTCCCCATCTTATCTGATTAATGGCTCGTGGGGCCCCGGGAAGGGTCGGCCGACTCCAGGGAGGCCGACTCCCACAGGTCCGTCTTCGGGTTGCCCAGGCCGCCTTCAGCCCACCCACTGACAGGCAGCCCCACCGCCTTCGGGTCGTACAGGCCAGCGTTGTGGGCACAGTGTACTGCGTACTGTGGCTCAGGTCAGGGCAGGCATGGCAACAGTGCCGCATCTCGCCGGAGATCTTCCAGCGATACGGCTCACTGTAGCCATGTCGGCCCTTCGTAAGCAGGGGGGAAATGGCCTTGCCGTGACCGTACCCTGCGTCGTACTTCGGGATAAGGGAGGAGTCTCGGGCCGACTCTCCATAGTCGACCTCTCTGGAAGTCGCCAGCTTGGAGTCGGCTTATCTGGGAGTCGCCGTCTGGGACTCGGCATATTTTGGAGTCGCTCCTGGGACTCGGCCTGAGGGGCGCGGCCTGCCCCAATGTCTTGAAATGTCCTGGGGCCCGGGTTAGCCTACCCATGGCCCATTACTCCGACAGGTAGGCAACGACCAATCTCTGGCAACGACCTTGCACCACCAACCAAGGGAACGTCTTGCGCTTGGGAGGCACATAAGGACTTGGCCAGCTCGACAAAGGGAGGAATGAATCGTGATGCAACCAAAGAATTGCACCGAATACGCCGAGCTGGCAGTGAACTTCCCATTGATAGTCCATCGCCAGGTTAGGGCATGTACAATGGTTGATAAGATAGTTTTATCTTAAGTTTTTCATGTAATTTAGAGATGACAAAAAAAAGAGTCTACAATAGGTCATTTTTTAGTCTTATCTTCAATAACTAGCAAATCCTAAAAACATGGTGAGACATATTGTGTTAAGAGATCATCTCTTGTCTTCTCTTAAATAAGAGAAGACAAGCCTTTTCTTATGAGTTCTTTCTCCTCCACCTCATCATTTATCCTACGTGGCACTCTTAAGATAGCACCATTGTACATGCCCTTAGGGCATCCTTCTCTTGCGGTCAAAACTGCACTACGTGGAGATCATACCAATGAATTGGCCGATTCATTCGATAATGAGGTCAACCTTGAGGTGCCGCGTCCATTTGTAATTATCCATGACGATTTTACAGTTACAGTACGGAGAGTGCACTGCCTGAAGAGGCATGGGTAAAGCTATGCCGGCGCATCTAGGGCCCCGTCCTGAATTTTGAAATTAAATTCGCTATTAGGAGCACTGCTCTTGTGTGAAAGAGGGCAAACTTGTTTGATAGCACCTTTGCCTTCTGTCAACGATCGGCACACCAAAATATTATCTAGTGATGGTAAACTAGTAATATCACACAAGGGCGCGGGATGGCGATGCGCGCTCGCCTCGGCTGCCGCCCGCGTCGGCGCTGGCCACCAGCGCCGGCCTTCATCGCCCCGCCGGCCCCGGCCCCGCCCCGCCCGCTCCCTCCGCCGGTGCGCCCCCCGTGCGCGTCCCCCCTCCCCTGCTCACTGCCCCTCCTCCTGTTGCCGCCCTCGGACTGCTCTTGCTGGGCGGATCAGGCGGCTGAGGAGGACCTGGCCAAGGCTGCGGCAGCCGCAGCGGGCCTACCTCGCCGCCCTCGCCGCTTTGGGGACCGCCTTGCCGAGTGCCTCGCCCCCGTGCTCGGGCTACCGGCGACGCAGTCCGCTTCTTCCCGGCCCCGCCTTCCTCTGCCGGCGCGGCCATTGGCCCGTCAGGCACCACCTTCCCCACCACCAACGACTCCGCGCCGGGAGGCCAGACGCCGTGGTCGTGGGGCCTGAGCTCGTGCTTGGGGGGTGGCCGGAAGGTCCGACATGGGCGCGACGGCGCTGTCTTGGTGTCGCTCTCCGGCGCATTTCTTCGGCGTGACTCTGGCAAGTTGGATCCCGCCGTCGACCTCCTCTCCTTCGCTGGTTCTCTGTTGTCCGCGCTTTCACCCCTTCCGCTCATCGTCCGTGGCACCGGCCGGCGTGCCTGTGGTGGCGGTGGCGCCCGTCGGGTTGCGGGAAACCCTACCTTCCCTCCCTCCCCCGGGATGTGCTGGGCCATACCGGGCCCGCTGGGACGGGGGTAGGTGTTGGGCCCCTGGAGTC
>NC_041381.1:576293412-576305385 GCF_002162155.2 Triticum dicoccoides | reverse complement strand
ACCAGCACCCACTCCTCCCCCGCGGCGGTCTCTACCATGACCCGGGTGGCCGGAGATGGGGCCCCCCGCCCCAAGTGTCGGGCTGGCGGACGGGAGCTTGCGGCTCCGACCGTGTCTCGCCGCCCTTTCCCGGATGGATCCCATCGGGAGGCGGAGCTGCGTGAGGACCTTCTCCGCAGTCCTGGCCAGGCCGAGGCCGATGTCGCCCCCTAGCGCTCCACGCGCACCCGCGACCCCTCCCCGGAGTCTTGACACGGCCGTGGCCGTGACCAGGAATGGGACCGGGACCGGCGATCCCCTCCTCGCCGCTCTCGCTCTCCTCCTCGATCTGACCGGGCGGCAGCCTCGCCCCCGCGGCGCTATGATCCCCCTCGGTGTCAGGCTCAGTTCCTCCCGTCCGGTTCAAACAACAACAATAACCGCAACGGACGGGGTGCATTTGCTAAGAAGAAGAAGAAGAAGAAGAGGGGCGCCCAGCCCCAACCGGGTGGCCCGACGTCCTCGGTCACGAACCCTTCGGTGGTGACGGCTCCTCTCCCGTCTGCGGCCACATGCTTCAACTGTGGGGTGGTCCGGCACTATCAGGGAGATTGCCCTAAGGCACCAGCTTGCTACCTATGCAAGAGGATAGATCACCCCGCTGCCCTCTGCCCGGTGCACCAGCCTCCTGGGACACTTGGGTTGTTCGGGTATTCGTTGGATGATTTGGGCTTCTACCAGATGGACCTTCCTGAGTCCCAGGCCACCCCACCCATGACCGCTCTCATCTCGGTCCTGGATGGCCGGACTGCTTCCCCGGCCATCATCTCTGAGGAGCTTCGCCACCTGTTCAACCCCGACTGGGATTGGGAGGTGACCCCGATCTCGGACTGGGAGTTCACCACGGTCTTTCCGGACCCGATCAGCCTGCGCTACGTCACCCACAGTGCTAGACTCACGCTCGCCCTCAACCAGCTCTCACTCCGTATCTCGGTCCCGTCGGTGGACCCTCTGGCGGTGGCTACCCTGTCCATGGTGTGGGTGCAGATTCGCAGGCTTCCCATGCCGGCTCGCGATGAGGGTGTCCTCCGCGGCTTGTCCCACTTGTTGGGCAAGTTCATGGCGGTCGACCGTGCCTCCCTGCCCAAGGGCCCTACTGTGCGGATGCAGATCAAGTCCCCCGACCCTTCCAAGCTCAAGACGACGATCTGGATGTTCTTCAAGGATGTTGGCTACGACCTGTTCATTTCCGTTGAGGGTGGGACTCCCTCCGATCCCCTCAACCCGGAGGCGGGAGATGGCGCTCCTCCAGTTTCAGGTGGGGGCGCTGATGCTCAGGGCTCCCCCAGAGAGCCTTGTCTCGACTCTCCCCGCTTTATGGCCTCTGACGAGGACTCGACTGATTCTGGGGATGACATTCCTCCTGCTGGCTCCTCTCATCCCTCGACCACTCATAGCGTGGGTCAGGACCCCTTCGACGCTGTTCCCGGGGACGAGTCTGAGGACATTGCGGCCATCGCGGCCATGCTCGACGAGGCCGCCACCCTCCCTCCTGGCGCCACCCTCCCTCCTCCCTTCCTCCCTTTGTTGTCCGTCTCTGAGGAGGAGGGGAGCGAGGTCAGCCGGAGCAGCATGGAGGTTCGCCCTCCGTCCTCCCCGCGGCTGGTGTCTCCGGCGCCAGGCCGGGAGGGCCACTCGGCACCGACGCCTCCGGAGGTCTCCGTGGTCCCGCTTCCTCCGTCTCCCTCCAGGCCACCCAGGTCTCGGGGCCGCCCTCGTTCGGCCTCTACCCCGGTGTCGTCTGCCAGGAAGAGTGCTAGGCTTGGGGTGGCGACGGGACTGTCCGGGGCCTCCCTGAACACGGTGGAGAAGGCTTCACGACGCGCCGCCATCTGCAACCTCAACACAGGTCCGTCCGATTCCCAGGCCCCTTGTTCTGATTCCGATGATATCTGTGATGCGTCCTTCTTTGCTCTTGCTGGGGTTCCTCTTGGTCACCTTGCCAAGGTTGCGGCTGATTCAGCTATTGTTTTTCGTGGTGAGAAGGGCCCAGTCCTTGAGCAGCTTGCGTCCCTCCAGGCCAAAGAGATCCTGGAGGGCCACCTCCCAGCCACTAGGGCTCGCGAGGCGGCAGCAGTTGCGGAGGCCCCCACCCCTCCACCTTGCCGTCCCCGCAGTCGGGTCCTCTCTGAGGCCGACCAAGGCGAGGTTCGGGGTCGGACTCGATCTCGTACTGCTCAGTTACGCCGTGCTCTTAGTGCTGCCTCCACAGTTGGGTCCAGGGAGGACCCGTTAGGCGAGTGATCATGTGCGCTCTATTTTGGAACCTGTGGGGCTTCGGCCATGATGGCCGCCGCAGGCAGCTCATAGAATACATGCGTGACGAAGCCATAGATGTAGTGGCAATCCAAGAGACAATGCGCACTGAGTTCTCTCATGTAGAACTTGAGCGTCTCAGTAGACATCTTTTTGCCTGGCACTGGTTGCCATCTAGTGGGGTGACCGGTCACTCCGGTGGCATCCTTTTAGGTGTGAAGAATGCCACCTTTGAGGTGGGCTCCATAGGTTGTGGATCCCACTTTGTTAGTATGGAAGTCTGGGAATGCGATGTGAACTTCAAATGGGAGATTATCGTGGTCTATGGCCCGGCCGATCACAGTCGGTCCGCCCCTTTCTTGGCGGAACTTCATGCCAAGATTTCTTCCGCATCCCTCCCGGTCATGGTTGGAGGCGACTTCAACCTCCTTTGGTCCGCCAAAGAGAAGAATAACTCTCGGGTGGACTTGGCAGAGATGCGTCGTTTCAATGACTGGGTTGCGGATTTGGGTCTCCTTGAGCTAGACAGGGTCGGGGCAAGACTTGCCTGGACTAATAGACAGGTTTCCCCGACCCTTAGTGTGCTTGATCGGGTGTTTGTCTCCCCTGATTGAGAACTCCGGTTCCCTTTGGCTTCTCTCCAGGCTATTACCCGTATTGGGTCGGACCACGTTCCTCTCCTCTTAGCTTCTATGGATGAACGACCGCGCCCTCCCCCGCGGTTCCGTTTCGAGAATTTCTGGCTCTGGCATACAGGCTTTATGGAAGCCGTCCAGACCCACTGGGTCTCAGCATGCGCTGAGCCCCATAGGCAGATGTCGATCCTCGATGAGTGGCATCATTTGTCCAAACGATCTCGGCAGTTTATGAAGGGATCGGGGGCGAACATTGGGAGGGATCTTCGGATTCAGAAGGCCTCCCTCCTTGAGGAGATCCGTGATTTTGACCTCCGATCTTCGCTAAGGAATGGATGCATAGATATAATTTGGAGGATTCGCTCATGGATATTTACTCCAAGGAGGAAGAGTTTTGGCACCAACGCGGCTCCATTAACTGGGTGCTATTTGGGGATGCCAACACTGCTTACTTCCAGGCTATCGCCAATGGCCGTAGGCATCGTTGTTCCACCCCCCCCCCCCTCCTTTGGGAGCGTGGATAGTTGTTTCAAGACCCCCAGGCTATCCGCCTGCTAGTTGACGACTTTTACAAGTCACTATTTCAGGGGCGGCCGCGAAATGGTGTCACCCTTGCCAACCACATCTGGTCACGCGACCAACAGATTTCCCCCGAGGAAAATGCGGCCATGCTTGCCCCCTTCGATGCCGCGGAAGTTGAGACTTTTGTCAAAGCTATGAACCCGACCTCGGCCCCTGGCCCCGATGGCTTGTCGGTCCGGTTTTTTCCTACTTTCTGACCGATGGTTAAGGACATCATCCTTGACCTTTTCAGCAAATTTTCTAGGGGAACCCTAGACGTGTCCCGACTTAACTACGGGATTATCTCTTGATTCCCAAGTTTCCGGGTGCGGCGGACATTAGACAATTCCGCCCTATCACAGTGCTCAATGTGATATTTTGGATCCTCGCGAAATGGTATGTCACTAGGGCGGCCCTTATTGCTCCCCGGATTCAGCATCCGAACCAGTCGGCCTTCACGAAAGGGAGGTATATCTTGGATGAGATCCTTGCCCTCCATGAGATTATCCATGAGGTTAAGAGCAAACACCTCCGTGCGGTATTCTTCAAGATCAATTTCCATAAAGCCTATGATACCGTCCATTGGTCCTTCCTTCGGGAAGTGTTGCTGAAGCGTGGCTTCGACCCTCACTGGGTGGCCCGGGTGATGCAGTTAGTTACGAGTGGCCGGACGGCTGTAAACATTAATGGGGAGGTTGGACCTTACTTCTCGACTGGCCAAGGGGTCCGACAGGGAGACCCGATCTCCTCATTTCTCTTCAACCTTGTGGTTGATGTGCTCTCCTCGATTCTGGACTTGGCCAAGCGCGCGGGTCACATTAGGGGGATTTGCCCCCATTTGGTGGCCCATGGGGGTCTGACCCACCGCCAATATGCGGATGACACCATTATGATGGTGGAAGGGTCCGACGAAGATATTTAGAACCTTAAATTCCTCCTCCTCTGCTTCCAGGAAATGTCGGGCCTCAAGATAAACTTTGCCAAGAGCGAGGTAATGGTCTTGGGATATTCTCAAGGGGAGGCCCAGCGGATTGCTAACAGTTTGAACTGCCGCTTGGGGTCCTTCCCAATGACCATCTTGGCATGCCCCTCAGTGACGCACGACTCCAGGAGAAGGACTTCCGTCCAATAATCGCCAATCTCCAACCTAGAATGGAGCCTTGGCAAGGAAGATGGCTTTCCAAAGCCGCTCGAGTGATTCTAATGAACTCCTCCCTTATTAGCTTATTGATGTATATCATGGGATTCTATAGTCTACACGAATCCCTCCATCATGTACTCACCAAACTACTCTCCCGATTCTTTTGGGCGGGCGAGAGCAATAAACAGAAGTACCACATGGTCAAGTAGTCTGAGATCTGTAAACCGAAGGACCAGGGAGGCTTGGGGGTTATTTCCTCTAAGCGAATGAATATCGCCCTCCTGTCCAAATGGCTTTGGCGGATCTAGACTGAGGACGGTGGTCTGTGGCTTTCGATTATCCGTGGGAAGTACCTTCGTGGGCAACTGATTGCGTTTGCGTCTAGGTATGGAGGTTCCCAATTCTGGCAATCGGTGATCCCTCTGTTACCGGTCCTGCGCATTGGGACCTCCATCCAGATAGGCTCTGGTGCTGCCACCCTATTTTGGCTGGACAGATGGGCGGGTTCCCGCCCCTTTGCAGAACGTTTTTTTGCGCTATTCTCTATCTGTGTACGCCCACAGATCTTCCTGGCTACGGCCCTAGTGAATCTAGGCGCGATTGCCTTCCGCCGCACCTTCGGGGCGGTTGAACTCGCGCAATGGGAGGAGTTACTTGAGTGTGCTGCCCTACACCCCCCCCCCTTCCCTGGAGCCGGATGTGCTTTCTTGGCACCTCGAGCCAAGCGGTAGATTTTCGACCAGATCTCTTTACCAGGCGATTGCTCCCACTCCTGGTCCAGTGGAGCTAGCGGTGCTTTGGGAAATCAAACTCCCCCTGAAGATCCGTATATTTTTATGGCAATGGGTTAGAGGACGCCTCCCCTCAGGCACTGAGGTCCGTAAGCGTAATGGACCCGGGGATGGTCTTTGCCCCATTTGTCTAGTACCGGAAGATTGCAACCACATCTTCTTCCGGTGCCCGGCAGCTCAGTTCTTATGGAGTTGCTTCCGGGAGGTGGTTGGGGGCACATGGTGCCATGAGAACCTCCCAGATTTGTTCGGGGAGGTCTTTAGGCTCCCAGGGCTAGGCGCGCCCCTATTTGGGTCGCGCTAGGTACCCTTGCCTGGTCCCTTTGATGTACCCGCAATAAATTAGTCATCGAACGAGTGATTCCGTCTCGCGTGACTGATGTGATCTACAAAATGTGTGGCTTTTTGCAGCTTTGGAGACCTCTTAGTAAGCGGAGCGACCGAGGCGTCATCGACTACATCATGACGGGTCTTCGTGCCTCGGCAGCGTCTTTTGCTCCTCCTCCTCCACCACCACCACCTCCTCCTCCCGAGCCGGATTAGAGTCTCCTTTTAGGTTTATTTGGGGCTTGTCTTGCTGTGCCCCCAGCATGATTCTATGATTTATTGTACTTGACTTTGTGACTTTGGATGCTTGGTGGTATGCTTTATAATATAAAGCAGGGGGAAACCATTTTTCTTAAAATATTATCCAGTCTCATTCGGCATCGTAGCATGTCGGGATGCTCCGGTACTTTAACTCTAATTCCCTATGTGTCTTATTCCCAAGAGATCATGCTAGGCTGCTCCAAGGCCACATTTTATTCGTCATTGTTACCCTTTTCGGTGTCATCCGCCGGCATGCTTTGGTTTGAGTACCGGATGCTGGTATACACGGAGAAGGCCAGGGTAAGTATTTATAAACAAGATCAGCAGAGCTATTGATACATATGCATGCTCAACCACTTGAGAGTTATTATAGGCTTTCGTGTTTTCACCAATTAATATGTTCTGAAGATATTGCACTTGTTTTTTTTTAATACAAAGTACATGGTATGTTGTCTTCACTGCTTCACATGCATGTTTGAGTTTCACAAGAAACTAGGTCCGTGTCATAGAACTGCATAAAAATGTGCCACATAGGTCAACAGGCGAGAAACTGTTGGGCGTCTGGACTGCTGTTTTGCAGACTTGTGCTCATTGCTCCATTTGCTTACCATGACGCATTCCTCTCTCTTTGGTAAAAAAGTAAAAAGAGTTAAACAACTCCCTTTTTTAATCACAAACTTTATTGATTTAAACAGCAGGAATACAATCGTTTTTTGTAGACAGTCTGCTGGGAACTGGATTGAAATTAAGCCAAAGACATCTTCTCCTACTCTCGCTAGCTTGCTTGGCATGCACATAGGTCTGCCACCTGCCCACCTCACTAGTTTCCCGCCCAACATAACCGAGAGAAAAAGTCTGCAAAATTCCTGCTTAACTCATTGATCTCGTAAAGGGTACCTGGAATTTTCAAACACTCATATACTTTGCCAGGTTCCACGGCCGGACCACTTCAACCAAAACACCATCACACAACTATTGCTTCCATCACCAGAGAACTGGCCCAAAACTTGTAGCAAAGCGCCTCCGTACTAGTTAGTTTCGCCGTATGGTCTGGAACTTCCATTCATGTGCTTCCTTTTTTTTTTAGAGAAAAGGCGAGAGCTCGACTTTATAGATAAAGCCACCAGGCAGAGTATATGACCAACAACAGCACCCAACAAAGTATCACGCGCAGAAGATAAAGTATCATTACAAGGCCAGCGGCCTTACATGGCACGCAGGCCAGCCTAAACCAGACACCAAAAGAGCATTCAGGAAGCCGTCCTCAAAGAAAGCCGAAGAAGCCCAGACGCCGTAGATTTCATCTTGGATAGCATGGCGTCGAAGGCCTGGAGGTCCCCTTCTTTAGTCAATAATCTCCACTACTGCAAGAAACCATTGGCTTTAAATAAGCAATTGATAGGATTAGCCGGAAAAATATGTTCAATCGAGAACTTATTCCTAGTAGTCCACAACTACCAGCCAATCGCAGCCCATCCAACTAAGAAGACTCTTTTAGAATGGCCAGAAAGAAGATTGACATAATGCCTCAGGTCTTCAAAGGAGGAAGGGGACCAATTTACATGTAACCAGAGTCTGATGCAACTCCACATAAGTTTAGCTAAGGAGCAGTGAAAGAAAATATGCTCGGTGTTCTCCAGTGCCCCACAAAGCACACACCTGTCGGACCCCGGCCCGTTTCTTTTCTTAATCTGATCGGCCGCCGGAAGCTTACTTCGGACAGCTTGCCAGAGAAATATCTTGATCTTAGGAGGAATTCGAGCCGACCAGACATGCTTAAACTTGACCGGGCGCCCCCCAGGGATAAGCTTGGAGTAAGCAGATTTAACCGAAAAACACCCCGAAGAGGAGAGGGGCCACACCACGGCATCCTCTTCCTCCGAGAGCAGGGGGAAGCAAGCAGTAAGGCGCTGCCAATCTTCCAACTCTTCAGGAGAAAGAGAACGACGAAAATCCAGAACCCAACCCCTAGCCGAGAGCTCAAAGATAGAAACCTCAGTATCATCGCAATATGAAAATAGAACCGGAAAAGCAACAGCCAGCGTGGAGTCCCCGACCCACCAATCAAGCCAAAACCGCGTAGACTTGCCGTTCCTAACTACAAATTTTACAAGGGACTGGAAGATCGGCCGGACTTTAACCAGTTGATGCCAAAATTGCGACCCACCCGCAGCCGGCGCGAACATAGGACTCGAGGAGGGGAAATATTTAGCTTTTAGGATAGAGAGCCAGGGTGGCAGTTCCTCAAGAGTCATGATCTTCCACCACCATTTGATCATAAGACAAGTATTCATCACTCGCGTATTAATAATGCCCAGACCCCCTTTGGCCTTGGGGCGACATATAATGTCCCATCTGACCATCCTGTACTTATGTTTATTGTCCGCTGCGTTCCAATAGAAAGCACTCCTATGCTTGTCAAAACCATTATGAACCCCACTAGAGAGAAGATAGAATCCCATTAAGAACATAGGTAGCGAAGAAAGACAGGAGTTAGTAAGAGCGACCTTGCCCGCTTGCGTATTATATCGCCCTCGCCAAGGGAGAACTCTGTTTCCAACTTTGGTAACCACCGGAGCGAAGTCTTTAGCCAAAAGTTTAAGCGGGGAAATGGGGAGGCCTAGATATTTGAGAGGGTAGGATCCCAAAGAGGAGTTCAGAAGATGGGCCACCCGCTGCGCCTCTTCGTCCGAGACCCCAGTCACTACAACCTCACTCTTAGAGAAATTGATTTTAAGACCTGGGAGCGCTTCGAAACAAAGCAGAAGGAATTTCAGATTGGTGAGGCTATTATCATTAAGTTCCATCAGAATTATAGTATCATCCGCATATTGGAGATGAGAGATGCCATTAGGGATGAGATGAGAGCTCACCGGAGCTCGAGAGAGAATGCGAGATAGAGCATCAGCCACAAAGTTGAAGAGTAAAGGGGACGTTGGATCCCCTTGCCTGAGGCCCCTGCCATTAGCAAAAAACTGGCTAATTTGGCCATTGACAGCCACAGCCGTGTGCCCCCCAGAAACCAATTGCATCAAGCGCTGCATAACAGGCCCCTCAAAGCCCTTAGCCAAAAGAACTTGCCAAAGGAATTTCCAGCTAACCGAGTCGTAGGCCTTTTCAAAGTCAAGTTTGAGAACCACAGCCTTGGTCCCTCGCACCCGTAAGTCATGAACAATCTCATGTAAACAAAGTACCCCGTCCAAAATGAACCTCCCTTTGATGAAAGCAGACTGGAAAGGGCTAATGGTCCGATGTGCAATGGGAGATAGCCTAGTGGCCATGCCCTTTGCAGGCATTTTTGCAAAGTTGTTGATTAAAGCAATCGGCCTAAATTGAGAAATCATATCCGCACCCTTGACCTTAGGGATGAGGGAGAGAACCGCATAGTTAAGTCTAGAAATGTCAACCGATCCCAGCCAATACCCTTGGATGACAGCAAAAATTAGACCTTTTAGTTGGGGCCAGAATTGTCGAAAGAACAGAATGGAGAAACCATCAGGGCCTGAAGCCGCATTAGAATTAGCCGTCCGAATAGTATCAAAAATTTCCTCCTCAGAAGGGGGAATCAACAGAAGCTCATTATCAGCGTGAGAAATCCTATCAAGGGGAGCCCAGAAGCCCGGGGCTAGCGCGATTCCGAGGTCTGGTTTAGCCGAAAGCAGGTTAGAGAAGAACCGAACTACATGACGGAGAATGACCAGCGGTTCAGAGACCCTAACACCATCAATAATGAGGCTGTTAATCAAACATCTACGCCGTCTGCAATTCGCAATGGCGAAAAAGTAAGCCGTGGGAGAATCACCCTTAAGAGTCCAATTAATCGTACCCCTTTGCTTCCAATACACTTCCTCTTGGCGATGAATAGCCAGAAGCTCCTTCTCAAGGCCATAGCGGACTTGCCACTCAATAGCCGAGAGCCCACCATTGTCCGCACGGGAGTCGAGGGCACTAATTTGAGCACTCAACCTAGATTTGTCGCACCTCGACTCAGCAAAGTGGTTCTTGGCCCATCCTCTAAGGAACTTGCGTAGGGAGTAAGAAACATAATGCCAGTCATCCATAGGGCCAAATGAACGATGGGGGGAGGTAAGAAAGCCCAAGATCTTCTGAGCCAGCATATTAGGGAACCCTTCCACTAAAAGCCAGGACGCGTCAAATTGAAATCTTTGGCAGCCATTGGGGCAGAGACCATCGTCAAGGATGAGAGGAGCGTGATCGGACCCGACGATGGGGAGGGCCCGAAGTGAGCAGCGAGGAAAAAGGCCATCCCAAGCAGGGCAGATAAAAACCCTATCAAGAACCGAGCGAATAGGACAAGTCTGTCGGTTGGTCCAAGTGTAGCGGGCCCCAACCCTCGGGATCTCACGGATAGCCGTGTCCCTGATGAAAGCATTAAAAGCCTTGGCCCGCACCCAGGAGAAATTGACAGAACTCTTATCAGAAGGATACCGAAGCAGATTAAAATCACCCCCAATCAGGAGTGGCAGTTGGCAGGCATCAATTTTAGTAAAAATCTCATCCAAGAAAATTTGTGACAAGGAATGATCAGCCGGACCATATACTACCATAAGTTCAAGGAGGGTCTTATTGGAACGTAGGGAAACTACCATACTAGCCCAGTATATACCATGGTCGAAAGCCACAGAATCAAAGGTGACATTATTGGTGCCCAGAAGAAAGCCACCGGACTGACCAACAGAGGCCACGAAATTCCACCTAAATCTATCAATCCCAGCAATGGCCGATAGTTCAGAAGGAGAAAAGGAGGGTTTAAGAGTCTCAACAAGCCTGATAAAATCAATTCTTTCAGCGCACATTAAGTCCTTCAGTTGGTCTCTGCGCCCCCTAGCGCAGAACCCTCTAATGTTCCAAAACAGGGCCTTCATCTTAGGGAAAGGTTTTTAATTCTCAAGCTCGACCTGCACGGAGCCTTGCAGGTTTTAGCACATTTCCCGGCCCCGCGCTTCTGCACCGGAGACAGCTGCCCCCTAGCAACCTCGCCTGGTTCCCCTCCGGCCACAACCAGAGGGGCATCCATCCCAGTCCCGGCCTCCTTGGCCTTGGCGATATCAGCCTGAGCACGTTCATTAGCACGAATCAACTGCAACAGAGAGGAGGGAGAACCCACGCTAGCGTCTAGACATATCCCAACATCAGCTAATATCGAAAGGAGATGTTCATCGGAATGGGAGGGTAAAACAAGCCTAACAGGAGACTGAGCCAAAGGGGGGGAAGGAGATGAGGGTGAATCCAAACCTGAGGGGGGAAGATCACGCGCCGCCGCACGCCGAGCCGCCCGATCCACCACGCGCTCGCCACTGTTGGAGGCGCGGCCACTCTTGCGAGCGGTCGAGGCAGGAGAGCGCACAGGGACCGGAGGGGCCCGACCAGGGGAAGCCGCCGCCGAAGAAGGGCCCAAAGCCGCCCCCAGGTCCGCCTCCAGACGGCGGCAGAGCCCAGCCGCCGACTGCCTGGAGTCCCCCGAGGCCCGGCTCTTCGCGGAAAACTTCTTCACCGAGGACTTCTTCCTTTTCTTGGCCGCCGAAGGTCCCACTGGAGGTAGATCTTCAATGCCGGACAGCGAGGGGGAGGTGGGGCGCACGGGCATGTTGGAGCACGCCCCCGACAAGGGGGTGCCCTTCGAAGCAGCCGCGGCCGCAGGACCAGACACCGTACTAGGCACCGAGCCCTGAACCCCACCACCCGCTGGAGCCAAAGCACAGTCCTTCATCAGCTCCTGCTCAGCAGGAGAAAGCCCATCCCATGCAGACTGGGTGAATCGGGGATCCGTGCCATTCAGCGAGTCCTCAGGACCCCCCCCCCCACCCTCCCGGCTCTTGTCATCATCACCCGAGGCCGGGGGAGGAGGAGCGACCGCACCAGGAGCACCTTCCACCCGAACTCGAAGACGAAAGCCACCAGCCGCCGGGAAGACATCAACGGAACCACGGATGCAGATCGG
>NC_041381.1:576265735-576293247 GCF_002162155.2 Triticum dicoccoides | reverse complement strand
GGGGGGGAGGAGGAGCGACCGCACCAGGAGCACCTTCCACCCGAACTCGAAGACGAAAGCCACCAGCCGCCGGGAAGACATCAACGGAACCACGGATGCAGATCGGATCAACACACCACACACGAAGGCGAGCAGGACCCAGAACCGACAGCGAAGCAAGATCGACCTCAATAGGTTTCCCGATAAGCACCCCAAAAGCCATCAAGAAGGACGCGGTGCGCAAGCTAGGAGGCACATCATCAACGAGCACCCAGACATCAGACAGAGGAGATATGGTCTTGGATCCGTTGGAATCCGCTTTGACCGATACAACAAGTTGATTCACAGGGAGAGTGAAACTGGTACAGGAAGACATCATGCGAAGACTCTCTTTAGAGGGGAAAGTGGCCGCAAACTCGAAATCAGAAAGCTGCCGGATCTGCCAGTCCCAACCCCCTTCATCCCACATATGAAGTTCATCCAAGAGGGCTTGTGAAGAGATACGCTTGTCTTGGACAGTAATGACACCCACGTTGGACAGGGAGGGAATGGGAGCAGCTGCGGGGACTTCCTTGTCCATGGCAAAAAAAGAGCAACCCGGGAGGCCAATCCCAAAATGGACGAAGGAGGGGGGCTTGATCCTACTCTGACAGTCCACCGTTAGGTGTCCATCCTCCCTATAGATGAGACAGAAAGGAGGGTTCTCGCACCGAGACTGGAAATGGCTAGGGCGATGACACGCGAAGCAAGTGAGGATGGGATTAGAAACCTGGGAGTGAGAGGAGTTACGGTTCGCACCACGAGAAGGCGGCGAAGGGAGGATGCCATCTCCAGAAGAACCACCGACGGCACCCGCGCCAGCACCACGTCCCGCCGTAGGGCCAACCGGACGCCGGGCCGGGGCCCCAGAGCCACCATGAGGAACGAAGCGGGACGGCCCGCCGGCGCCCGCGGCGGCCCACCCATGGGAGCAAGCGAGGAAGGAGACGAGGAGGGGCCCGAAGATCCCGCCCGGCTCCCCCGCGCCGCCTGTTCCTAAGGGTCGACCACATGCACCGGAGCTGCGGGCGCCAAGGACGGAGAAGCCACCGGCCCGGAACCAGACGCACGCGGCGAAGCGGCACCCGCCTCCGACCGCAAAGCCTGGAGCTTGGCGCGGAGCGACGCCTCAAACTCCAGATCCGCAGCGGCGTCGCCAGAGCCGTCCCGCCCCCGCTTGAGGCCGGAGACAGCATCGCTGGAGGACCCACGGGAGCGGTCCATCGCCACCACCGACGAGAAGGGGAGGAGGAGGGGAGGGGGAGGCTTGGATCTGACAAAGCGGCGGATAGGGAAACGGCGCCGTCGCAGATCAGCAGCGGAGGCAGGAAACCCTAGAAAAGGGGGAACCGACCCCTTCCGGACCCATAAATAGCCGGAGCCAGCCAGGCCGGGCTCTGTCGAAAGGGCCGAAGGGGGAGGCGGACTCAACTGGGCTGGCCTAGGCCCATCAGACTCAGACACGAGGGGGGGGGGAAATCAACCGTGGAATCCAGCGAAGGGGCCGACACAGGCCCACACGGCCCGTCACCGACCAGAGGGACCCGGCCCACGGACCGGGACACCAACGCAAGACCCGATCCCAGATCTAGGGTTTGCGCCGGCGCCGCCGACGACGTGGAAGGGAGGCACCTGGACGGCGACGAACCGGAGGGCACCGCCACCGAGGAGGATGAGACGGATGAGGCCATGGCGTCCACCCCCGGGCTTACCAAAGAAGGATCCGCCGCCCAGGGAGCGGCGCGCCGGCGCCCACGGCCAACACGACGCCATCCATCCGGGCCCGCATCAAGCGCACACAGCCGGCTCCGACCCCCCGGAGCAAACTTGCGCCGACGGCCCGCCACCAATAACGGAGGCAACCCAACCACCGATGCCGAGCGAGGAGGAGGGGGAGTCTCAGGATCAGAATCGGAGCCAGAGTCGTCGGAATCAAGGGCCCAGAACTTGTTGGCCCGTGGCGCTGCCAGGGCCACCGGACAGGGAGGGGGGAACGCAGGTGGGAGGGGTTCGGGCCCCGCCGCCGGCGGATAGCCCGGAGAGGAGCACGAGGGGAGAAGGGAGCAGGGGAGCAAATCTGACTTGGACGCCGGGGACGAGGGGGAACCGCAAGCCGACGGCGTCCCGCGGGGAGGGAGCGAGGGAGGGGAGGAGAGAGCCATCCAACCAAACACCGGGATTCATGTGCTTCCTTAGCCTATGTCCTTCACATAGCGTGCATCAAAATTGAAATGTTAGACGTCGGCCTTCAGCAGCTTCCATCGTGCTCTGGCCCAACCTGGGTGTACAGACTTCTCACTTCTTGATGTGGCTAAGTCCGTTATGATGTGTATTGTCCACCTGACAGAATCCAGCATCAGTTGCCCTAGCTCGACATGCTTCCTAGCATTCCTTTCTCTCTAGCACTCTGTCCCCCTCAACCATATCAGATTATCAGCCTACCCAAGTTCACATTGTCTCTGACCTACCCAAGGAGAAACAAGCAGACCAAATTCTTCGTTTTATTGAAGATCTCATAGGCTCTTACCTACATGAGCACCAAGCTCATAGCTAAGGATTTCTTGACTATTGACCTACTGGAGAACCAATGACTTCATGTCACCCACGTCTTTTATAAGGAGTGAGCCTTTACTAAGCCAATGATGAATAGCTTACTTCTCTGCAGCAAAATTATTCATTCCTAATTCATTGTTTGTGTGCTTGTTGCACGTACACTAGAGATTCAGAATTGAAGGTGTAGACAGAGGAGGCACTAGGAGCTATAGATGATTCACGGATAGTCAGAACTGGAAACACACACTATCTAATTCACACATGGACAAGTACCCTTCCAACTTAAAAAGAACTATAAGAAAAGACATGTGCCCCCGGACATCATGTACACCACACTCTCGTATCGTCTCATGGAACGAGTAATAGAATCTTGTGATACTCGGTTGGATGGAATGGGTGTAGGAGGAGGTTGGTTTGCATGAGCATCTTCCGCTTCAACAGAAGAGGGCTAGCACAGACAGTCGATGGTTCAGGAGGGAACATGAAGGGCTTTGAAATGGTACATAGGAGCGATGTTTAACATTTACTTTCAGATATTCTTTTTGCACATATCCGAGATTCACAAATATCATGAATTCCATGACCATTTGAAGAAATGTTTCAATAATTTTAGATAAATTTGAAGTCTGAGAAGCCAAATTTATTGGACCCCTTTGGAATCAAACCCGAGAGCTAACAAAAAGGTGTAAAGGCATCTCCAACGATGACCCGCAAATTTTCTCCCGCATCTGTCCGTGGATAGGGGGGCCAGTCCGCGGACACGGATGCGGGAGCCGGCCATCCAATGCTGCCCGCATACATCCGGCCTTCCTAATATTTTTTTAAAATCCAAACGTTCAAATAGCTGCATGCATAAAGTACAGACGTTCAAATAGCCGCATGCATAGAGTATAGATGTTCAAATAGCCGCATGCAGCAGTAGTTCAAACTTTGAAAAGTTCATATATTATTCCAACATTGTTGTCCCCTTTAACCATCCACTGATGCTCAATTAGATCTTTCTTCAGCCGCTCATGAGTTGCACGATGTCGAATTTGTTGATGCATTTGAATGAACTCTTTAAATGTGGCCGGGTTTGGGGCTGGAAGTTTGATAGGATCACCCATGTTCTCAAATTCTAGAGTTGTTGCAGCATCCTCACCCTTATCTTCGACAATCATGTTGTGCATGATCACACAACGTGTAATCACCTCCCACAAGGTCTCCGGATCTCATTGTTTAGTAGGGTCACGAACAACTACAAAATGGGCCCGCAGAACTCCAAATGCCCTCTCGACATCCTTTCTAGCTGCTTCTTGTCTTTGGGCAAAGCGAGGCTTTTTTTGACCAACTGGGTTAGAGATGATGCTGACAAAGTTAGCTCACGGGGGATAGATACCGTCAACCAGATAGTAACCCATGTTGTACTCATGTCCATTGACAGTATGGTGGCAAGAAGGAGATTTTTCTTCAGTCAGACTCGCAAACAATGGTGATTGCTGCATCACATTGATGTCATTGTGAGACCTGGGCATTAACAAAGAAAGTATGCCAAATCCAAAGATCATGTGATGCAACAGCTTCAAGAATGATGGTGGGCTTCTTAACATGACCATGATATTGCCCTTGTAAAGCCTTTGGGCAGTTCTTTCATTTCCAATGCAGGCAATCAAGAGACCCAAGCAACCCTAACCACCATCTTTCTTCTAAGATTGCAAAGAACCTCCCAGTGTCTGTTGGTTATCTCAGGTACTGAGGTCTAAACACCTCAATCACAATAGTTGCAAGCCTGACCCTGGCATGTTCGCATGTGCTCTCGGACATCCGTAGGTACTCATCCCATGAATCAGCGGTCATGCCATATGGAAGCATTCGGAGTGCGGCCGTGCACTTCTGGTAACCAAAGAACTCAATCGTTCCCATGGCGTCCTTCTTCAAGATGAAATAGTCATCGTAGCACCGGACGCCATGCTACAAACAATCAAAGATAGTCTTGCGCATCCGAAAACGCCGGCGAAAATGGTGAGCACAGAGTGCATCGGGGCAAAGTAGTCGACTATCTGTGTCAAATGGCTACACACCCTATTGCGGTTGAGTACTTGATGACTCTTGATCGATCCATTGAAATTGAGAACATGCTCCTCTGCACGCTCCGCGTCTTCAAGGACCACCTGCATCATCACCGTCTCATTCGTGTAGTCCTCCTCGTCGGACGACTCAATATAGTGCCCGTATATGTACTCCAAATCAGAATCCATTGCTTGAAAGAAGAAGGGAAAACTTTTAGCTCCGACAATTCATCGAACAAGTGTCGGGCATGATGAGTATAGCAATAGCTGATGGTACCTGGCCGGGCAGTTGGAGGAGAGGGGTTGAACGACGACGGAGGAGAAGCGGGATGGGGCCCGGCTGAAACTCTACAGGTGACACAGACAAAGAGTTTCGGCCGGGGTCATGGAGCGGCGACGAAGGCATGAGAGAAAGAAGAAAGCAGAGAATGTGGGGAGGATGGAGACGCGGGGTCTGGGAAGATTTTTTTAGGGGCAGGGTGTCGGAGTCCTACGTGGTTGCTGTCTGGACTCCCGCAAAGCCCCGTACATTTGTCTCAGGTTTGCTGGAAAAAGCATGTTTGGACCACTCGGTGGAGTGCTACAAGCCCGCGTTGAACGACAAATTGCGTTGGGACGTCTGCGGGCGGTTTGTGGGACTGACTTGGAGATTCCCTAAAGATGCTCCACCGGCGCACAAGAGGGATTCTTCCTTTTCATTTCTTTTAGGGGCATCATATATTTTTTAGTAAAAATTTGACCGGAATTCTCTCCTGAGTTGGAGATCATTGATATCACGAACTCGTATGAAATTTGCCAAAATGTTTTTCTCTGCATAGAGTGCATCGATGCATCTGGTAAGCTTGAATCACAGGACATAATTGTTGAACATGTGTACATGTACGTACGTCTGGGTTTCGTATGTAGTACCTATAGTGTCGGTCTCCCTCTTTATGTACGTGTATCTTAGGAGACACGATACCGGTCGCACCCCTTGTACTTATATATATGTGCCTAGTGCACGATCAATCAATTATCGATGCACCAAATCATTCTCCACATGGTATCTATTGCAAGTCGATCCCCTACCGCTTCCGCCAAACCCTAGCCGCCGCCGCCGCTGCGATCTCCAGCCGCTGCCGCTGCCCCATGCCGCCGTGATCTCCTCCCCATGTCGCGCTCTCCTCCCTACTGCGTCGCGCTGTCTTCCCAGCCCTGTGCGCCCACTGCTAGCCCGCTCCGCGCCGCTGCCTACGCGCGCCTACTGCTAGCTTGCTACACGCCACTGCCTACACGCGCCCGCCGCTGCTCAAGCCACACGCCTGCTGTTGCGCTGCTGACTACGCACGCTACACGCCCGCCCCTGCCCAAGCCAGGCACCTGCTGCTGCCTACGCGCGCTGCACGCCCGCCGCCGCTAAGCCCGCTACATTGCTGCTGCGATCGCTCCCTATTCCGCACGCCCCGCCTACGATCTAATCTGCTGCCGCCCGTGACCGATAGCTGCATCGTCCGACTCCCGCATCCCTCGCGCCGCGCCACACCGCCGTGCTGCCATGACTTCCTCCGGCTCCTCCTCCTACAACCCCTTCGCCGAGAGACCCCGCTGACATTGGCGACATCAACATCCACGACTATGTCCCTGTCGTCCTCGATGCCACCGGCGCCATGTACTTCGCGTGGAAGACGTACTTCTCGCTGCTCTTCCGCGAAAACAATCTCATGGATCACGTTAACGGCTCCGTCGATTCCTGCGCCATGGTGGGCGACTCCGAGTGGACCACGATTGACGCCACGCTCATCCGGTGGTTCTTCACCACCATCTCGAAGGACCTGTTTCACACGGTCGTGAGCGATTGTGATGACGCCCGCGTCATGTGGGTCAAGCTCAATGGCCTCTTCACCAACAACAAGCTTCAGCGCCGCGTTTTTTTGCAGCAGGGATTTTTTGACTGTCATCAGGATGATCAGTCTATCGATGACTACTGTCGCCGCCTGAAGACATTGGCGAACGAGCTCCGTGACATCGGCCCCAAGGTTGATGACGACCTCCTTCTCAGCATGCTCACCACCAGCCTCAACGAGGACTTCAGTAACGCCGCCTCCAACCTCTCTCTCATCACGGAGCCCTCCTATCCCAAGTTTGTCGCATACTTGCGGCTGGAGGAGCGCCGGATGAAGAGGGTCAAGAAGCACGTGCAGCACCACGCCCTCGTCGTCGGCACCTCGCGTGGCGCCTCACCACTAGCCGCCCCGCGTGCGCCTGTGCCCCGCCACCAGCTGGCGCCCCCCGCGCCTCCGGGGTTCTACCCTCTCCTGCCCGCGCCCCCCAGCAGCCGCAACAGGGTGGCGGGCGCCCCGACAACCGCCGCGGGGGCGGTCACAAACAGGGGCAAAGGGGGCTCCTCATCAGCAGCAGCAGCAGCAGGCCACCCTGCCCTAGACTTACGGCACCAACCCATGGACGGGCGTCGTACATGCGTACTCGATGCCGGTCCCGCAGGCTCCCGCTCCAGGCATCCTCAGGCCTCGTCCGGCGAGCCACCAGGCGCTCTTCACCGTGCAGAACACCACCCCCTACAGCGGCTATGGCGCCGCGCCCGCGCCCGCGCCGGCCTATGGCGCCTATGGCGCTGCTCCCGCACCGGCCTACGGAGAGTTTCTCCCTCCCAGGTGTCGCCGCCATGGGATCTGGCCCTCCTCGTTGCTCTGCACTCGGCTCCGTCACCAAGTAACTACGGTGGCGGAGGTGACTGGTACATGGACTCGGGTGCCACCTCTCACATGACTGCTCATCCCGGTAACCTCACGTCTTCCACTCCCGTTCATACTCCCACTCGCATCACCATTGGTAACGGTTCCTCCCTGCCCATTACACATGTCGGTCATATGTCATTTCCTTCTAACTCTACTCCCATTAGCATGTCTAATGTTCTTGTTTCCCCTGAACTAGTTACCAATCTTGTCTCTGTTTGTCGCCTTGCTCGTGAGAATCCTATCACTGTTGAATTTGGCGACATTGGCTTTTCTGTGAAGGACGCTCGTACACGGATGGTACTCCACCGTTGTGACAACTCGGACGGGCTTTACCCGGTGCATCCTTCTGGCGCCACCACCACCCGTCCTGTCGCCCTCGCCGCTAGTGTCGATCTCTGGCACGCCCGCCTCGGTCTCCCCAACTGCACAGTCTTGCCTCGGATTCTTCAGAGTTTTTCGTTCTCATGTAATAAGGTTGACCACCACTCATGTGAGGCCTGTCGTCTTGGCAAGCATGTTCGTCTCCCCTTTATCGAGTCTACACACATTTCTACTTTTCCGTTTCAGTTATTGCATAGTAGTGATATTGGATGATTTCTCCCATTATGTGTGGATGTTCCCTCTCCGTCGCAAGTCCGATGCTCTCGCCACACTCACTGCTTTTTATTCATATGTCACCACACAATTCGGCGTGCTATTCTTGCCTTGCAAACTGACAACGAAAAAGAGTTTGACAACGTCGCCGTCCTTAATCTCCTTGCATCGCACGGCACTATCTTCCAGCTCACTTGCCCCTACACGTCATAGCAGAATGGCCGCGCCGAGAGCGCCCTCCGCACTCTTAATGGTTGTGTTCGCACGTTGCTCTTCCACTCCAACGTGCCTTCTCGGTTCTGGCCGGATGCCCTCGCGGCCGCCAGCCTTCTTATTAACATTCGCCCCTGTCGACCCCGCTGGAACTACTCCCCTCACCAGCTCCTCTTTGGTGCGGCTCCATCTGATGATGGTCTTCGCAATTTTGGGTGTCTCTATTATCCTAGCACCGCGTCCACCACTCCTCACAAACTCGCTCCCCGGTCGCTTCCTTGCATCTTCCTCGGTTATCCTCCCAACACCAAAGGTTACGGTTCTATGATGCAGTGTCCCACCGCGTTATCACTTTGCGGCATGTGTACTTTGATGAGCTGGTGTTCCCGTTTCAGCAGGTACCCTCGGCGTCTCTGTTGGAAATATGCCCTAGAGGCAATAATAAAAGGATTATTATTATATTTCCTTGTTCATGATAATTGTCTTTTATTCATGCTATAATTGTATTATCCGGAAATCGTAATACACATGTGAATACATAGACCACAATACGTCCCTAGTAAGCCTCTAGTTGACTAGCTCGTTGGTCAACAGATAGTCATGGTTTCCTGACTATGGACATTAGATGTCGTTGATAACGGGATCACATCATTGGGAGAATGATGTGATGGACAAGACCCAATCCTAAGCATAGCACAAGATTGTGTAGTTTGTTTTGCTAGAGCTTTTCCAATGTCAAGTATCTTTTCCTTAGACCATGAGATCGTGTAACTCCCGGATACCGTAGGAGTGCTTTGGGTGTACCAAACGTCACAACGTAACTGGGTGACTATAAAGGTGCACTACAGGTATCTCTGAAAGTGTCTGTTGGGTTGACACGGATCGAGACTGGGATTTGTCACTCCGTATGATGGAGAGCTATCTCTGGGCCCACTCGGTAATGCATCATCATAATGAGCTCAAAGTGACCAAGTGTTTGGTCACGGGATCATGCATTACGGTACGAGTAAAGTGACTTGCCGGTAACGAGATTGAACGAGGTATTGGGATACCGACGATCGAATCTCGGGCAAGTAACATACCGTCTGACAAAGGGAATAGTATACGGGGTTGCTTGAATCCTCGACATCGTGGTTCATCCGATGAGATCGTCGAGGAGTATGTGGGAGCCAACATGGGTATCCAGATCCCGCTGTTGGTTATTGACCGGAGAGCCGTCTCGGTCATGTCTGCATGTCTCCCGAACCCGTAGGGTCTACACACTTAAGGTTCGGTGACGCTGGAGCCAACATGGGTATCCAGATCCAGATCGTCGAGGAGTATGTGGGAGTCAATATGAGTATGCAGCAAACCGAATGTTGTTCGGAGTCCCGGATGAGATCCCGAACATCACGAGGAGTTCCGGAATGGTCCGAAGGTAAAGAATTATATATAGGAAGTGTTGTTTCGGCCATCGAGAAAGTTTCGGGGTCACCCGGTATTGTACCGGGACCACCGGAAGGGTCCGGGGGTCCACCGGGTGGGGCCACCTATCCCGGAGGGCCCCATGGGCTGAAGTGGGAGGGGAACCAGCCCCTAGTGGGCTGGTGCGCCCCCCCCTCCCCAGGCCCCCCTGCGCCTAGGGTTTGAAACCCTAGGTGGGGGCGTGCCCCACTTGCCTTGGGGGGCACTCCAACCCCCCTAGCCGCCGCCCCCCTTGGGAGATTGGATCTCCCAGGGCCGGTGCCCCCCTGGGGGCCTATATAAAGGAGGGTGGAGGGAGGACAGCCACACCCTGTGTCTTGGCGCCTCCCTCCCCTGCTACACCTCTTCCTCCTCCCGCAATAGCTTGGCGAAGCCCTGCCGAAGTTCTGCTGCATCCACCACCACGCCGTCGTGCTGCTGGATCTTTATCAACCTCTCCTTCCCCCTTGCTGGATCAAGGAGGAGACGTCACGCTGACCGTATGTGTGTTGAACGCGGAGGTGCCGTCCGTTCGGCGCTAGGATCTCCGGTGATAGGATCACGACGAGAACGACTACCTCAACCCCGTTCTCTTGAACACTTCCGCACACGATCTACAAAGTGGTATGTAGCTGCATCTCTCTCCTATCACTCATTGCTTAGATGAACTCATAGATGGATATTGGTGAAACCGTAGGAAAAATTTTATTTTCTGCAACGTTCCCCAACAGTGGCATCATGAGCCAGGTTTATGCGTAGTTCTCTATTGCACGAGTAGAACACAATTTTGTTGTGGGCGTAGATCTTGTCAACTTGCTTGCCGCTACTAGTCTTATTTTGCTTCAGCGGTATTGTGAGATGAAGCGGCCCGGACCGAACTTACACGTACGCTTACGTGAGACAGGTTCCACCGACTGACATGCACTAATTGCATAAGGTGGCTAGCGGGTGTCTGTCTCTCGCACTTTAGTTGGAGCGGATTCGACGAAAAGGGTCCTTGTCAGTGTCAAAACCGGCGGATCTCGGGTAGGGGGTCCCGAGCTGTGCGTCTAGGCGGATGGTAACAGGAGACGAGGGACACGATGTTTTTACCCAGGTTCAGCCACTCTTGATGGAGGTAAAACCCTACGTCCTGCTTGATTAATATTGATGATGTGGGTTACAAGAGTAGATCTACCATGAGATCAAGGAGGCTAAACCCTAGAAGCTAGCCTATGGTATGATTGTTGTTTGTCCTATGGACTAAAGCCATCCGGTTTATATAGACACCGGAGAGGGCTAGGGTTACACAGAGTCGGTTACAATGGTAGGAGATCTACATATACGTATCGCCAAGCTTGCCTTCCACGCCAAGGAAAGTCACATCCGGACACGGGACGAAGTCTTCAATCTTGAATCTTCATAGTCTTGGAGTCCGGCCGACGATGGTAGTTCGGCTATCCGGACACCCCCTAGTCCGGGACTCCCTCAGTTGCCCCTGAACCAGGCTTCAATGACGACGAGTCCGGCGCGCATGTTGTCTTCGGCATTGCAAGGCGGGTTCCTCCTCCGAATAATTTATAGAAGATTGTGAACACCAGGATAGTGTCCGGCTCTACAAAATAAATTCCACATACAACCGTAGAGAGAATAATATTACACAAGTTCAATCTGCTGACGTATTTTGTGGCGTAACGTCACACCACTACCAAGCCTTCAAATTGTTTTTATTGTTCCATCTCAGCGCGTTTAGCGAGGCGGTTTCCTTGGCACGTCTTGTCGAATCAGAGATCGTGTTCCCCTTCTTCCGGGATTCCCATCAATACGGACGTGGGTAACCCAACCGCGCCATTGATTGTGGCGCTTGGGAGATAAGCGAGTTTTATCAGGCCGATGGGGACGCATGTTTCCGTCCGCCCATATAAGGGGATAAAGATCCAATCCTTTTACCTGCGCCTTCTTCCTCCTTGGCTTATCCATCTCAGCGAACTCGAGCTCTAGCGCCCAAGCCCGCACATCTCACCTCAACCTTCTCCAAATATGTCCGTAGCGGGAGGCAAGTGGATGGCCTCCTCCGTCACGGAGGGGCATATCCAGAAGCTGCGCAGCGCCGGATACTTGTCCAGCGACATCGCGCATCGGCTCCCTGACGAGGGAGAGCTCATCCCCACCCCTAGGCCCCATGAGAGGGTAGTATTCCTTCCCCATTTCCTCCACGGACTGGGCTTCCCACTTCATCCCTTTGTCCGGGGGCTCATGTTCTACTACGGCCTAGATTTCCATGACCTGGCCCCAAATTTTATTCTCAACATCTCGGCGTTTATTGTCGTGTGCGAGGCCTTCCTATGCATCCAGCCCCACTTCGGCTTGTGGCTCAAGACCTTCAGTGTCAAGCCGAAGGTTGTGAAGGGCAGCCAAGCGGAGTGTGGAGACGCCATGGTGGGCAGGATGTCCCACGTTACGTGGCTGGAGGGTACTTTCGTGGAAACCATTAAGGGGTGGCAATTGGGGTGGTTCTACATCACCGAGCCGCGTGATCCCGAATGGGTAGCGGCCCCCAAATTCAGATCCGGCATCCCCACACGGCTCACCTCCTGGAAAGAGAGCGGCCGGATTTGGGGCGATTCGGAGGAGCTGACCGGACTCCAAGCCTGCGTCCAAAAGCTGGTGGACAAGAAGCTCAAGCTTGTCAACGTAGTCCATGTCATGCTCATCCGCCAGATTCTCCCGTGCCAACGACGGGGCTTTAATATGTGGGAGTTCGATCCGGCGCAGCACCAGACTTTGAATGGGCTCTTCGACACTACGTACGAAGAGGTCTGGAAGGTGCTGTTCAAGGGCGCCGAGGCTCCCGCATCCGCTACCGAAGATCGCGGATTCAGCTCGCAGCGTCCAGCTGACGAGGTAAGTGATATTGTCCTTTACGGGATGCTTGTTATTCATAGTTTGACTCTATGCGGGATCTAAACTCCCTTTCCTTTGACAGGACTGGCTAAAGAAGGCCGCACAGGCTATCTGTCCGGCCCCATTGCCAGAGGACCCAGCTGACGCCCGCCTAATGGGGCTGCTGGCTCCGGCACCCCACGTGGTGCCGGAGAAGAAGGCCAAGAAGAAGGCCACGGGGACTCGGAAGAGTTCCTGTTTTCAGGTGCTATCGGACGATGAATCTGAGGCCGACTCCTCCCACCAAGGCGAGGAGGAGAAGAAGAAAGCCTCTCCCCCAGCGGGGGGAGGGAAGAAAAGGAAGGCCTCCCTAACAAGGGAGGCCGAAGGGTCCAAGAGGGGAAAAACTCTTCCCCCGGACTGTTCCGCCAACGCCAGTGACGACGACGAGGACTGGCCTCCAAGGCCCAAGCCTCTGGCGAGATCGTAAGTATCCGGACTCCCGAATAACTTCAAGGTTTTCATTTTCTGCCACATTATGTCTTTCTAATGCCGCATACAACCCTGCAGTCTGCCTAAGGATGATCTCCCCACTTTGTCGAGCGGGTCCTTAGGGGCGTCGGATATGGATTCTCTTCCGACCGCCTCCACCCCCCGTGATGCGGACGATGCCGAGGTGGGATCCCAGGAAGGGACCCACCAGGAGGAGAGGGCCCCGGAGGTGTCGCAGGACAACCTCCCGGACTTTGCACCGGACTCAGCCCCGGAACCCATAGTGGCTCCGGAGTCCGGCGGGCGACCCTTCGTAAGAAGGGCAAGACCGCGACGCCGGCTGCCTCCGTCCAACCGGAGGTGCCGGATAATTTGCTGGAGGCGCTCAACGGCGCTTCCATCAAAGGGGAACACCGCACTGTTATGAGTGTGGTGATTCAGAAGGTTCAGCTCGCCAAGAGCGGGCTGACCGAAGCCTGCAGCAGCCTTCTAACAGGCTTTGAGGTAAGAATTTCAATATATGTAAAATGGTACCGCATAGACAGTAGCCCCTGATGCTCGGTTCAGTGTTCGGAAAGAAAAGCTGGACTGAGGATCTTTAGAAAGATAAACGCAGGAGTCATGAAAATATGTCAATATGGGATTGCAGGCTGTGCTGCTGACCTCTGCCGCACTGACTGCGGAGGTCAAAACTTTGAAGGAAAACCTCGAGTGGTCCGAGAACGAGCTCGGCCATGCCAAGAAGCAGCTCGAGGAAAAAGAAGGTGAGTAATACCTTATGAAAATTGTACCTTACAGAAAAGGATTTGGTTGCAAGAAAAATGACAAGGATAACTGGGGTATTGCAGGGGCTACGAACGACGTGGCGACTCTGAAAGAGGCGGTGGCCACGGCCGAACGCAATGCAGCTGCGGAGCGCACCGAGCAAGAGAAACAGGAGGCGTGGGTGGCGGAGGTACAGCAAGAGCTCCAGGATCTCGTGGAGAAACACGATAGCCTGGAGCGTGACTCGAAGACTCGAGAGTCTGAGCTTGCAACGGCTCTTGAGAGTGCCAAAGCCGCTAAGGCCGCAGCCTACAAGGCCCTCCAGGAGATAGAGGCGGTGAAGAAAATAGCAGTGGGTAAGGCATTTTTCATGCAAAGTAAGCATGTGAGTGTTAATTACCTGTCGCTTACCCGAATTCGGAGCTCTCCAGGAGCGTTCGCAGATCTTCCCGGCAGCGTGTCCGATGCTGCCGCATTCTACCGGGCCGAGGAGGGGAGCTCAACGGAGAAGGTCTTTTGGTCTCAGTATGCTGAGGCCGGACATCTGGTGCCCCTTAGCGACCAGCTGAAGCAGCTGGTCGAGCTCCACAAGGCGGCCGAACAGGCCATGAAGGGCCTCATAGTTCGGCTGTGGCCTAAGGAGGCTATGCCTGGGAGCTACTTCGGCCTGGTGCGGCGGCTGGTGGACGTGTGCCCGTGGGTTGAAGTTATCAAGCACTCCGCATGTATCGAGGGTGCGCGTCGGGCCCTTGCCCGCGCAAAGGTGCACTGGGGCAAGATGGATGCCCAGAAGCTTGTGACGGAGCCACCACCAGAGTGCAAGGAGTATCGTACGCCCGAGATGTATTATAAGAGTGTGCTGAAGGGCGCCCGCACTATTGCGGGTGAGTGCTCCAAAGATGTAATATTTGAGTAGACTCGCATTTTGTTATCTTGTGCGCTGAAAACTTGGTTCATATGCGCTAAGCAACGCTTGTTAATTTAAAATATTACCTTCTATGCGGCTGTTTATCAAATCTGAGAGATGGCAAGTCGTCGGCTTCAGCCCCCATGCCACGAGTGCTGGGGTGTTCGGGATAAACTCGAGCGCTCTTGTTCCCATTTTTGGGTCCATCTAGGGAGGCGCTCAACACAACGAACAAGGCAACCGGACTTATAATGCTTGAACACTCTCACTTAGCCATAGAATTCTATAATTTTAAATTTCGGCGAAGCCCCTAGTTTTCGGAAGGCTGAATTTGGGGCGCTATCCACGCCTTGGCCGGACAGAATCCGGCTCCTCGCTCGAAGCGGCATAAGTCTTTAGGGACTCGCAAAGAACCTCTCGAACAGCGACCAGCTCTCGCCTCATCATGACGGTCAGTTTTAGCTTTCTCCACTGAGGCGTTAACCCAGCTCAACTGGGGCGCAATCGCAGTGGTTCTCCCAGTGCTACCTTAGCCGATAAAACGGAACGTAAGGTACCAAAACATGGGAGCCGGGCAAACCCAACTATTGACCCAAGAACATGATTCGGAGCCGATGCATATAATGATATAAGTTCGGGGTGCCGCACTTGTGAAAGTGTTCGGACTTATCACACCATAACGCGGGAAACATAAGCCCCTGGTGTATTTAGCCATACCAAAACTTACGGATGCAACATGTCATAGATGAACATATGTGTAAGAAAGAAATGCAATTAGAAGCAAAAATGTGTTGCATTGCTTTTTTCAATAAAAACTGCTGTAAGTGCAGGACGATGCAAGTGGTGCGGTAAGCAAGGGATGGGACTGTTTAACATGTCCCCCTCCAGGGGTAGGCTACGGAATAATGCATAAAACAGATTTAATGCTCATGATGGAGACCACCTGGATTTTCGTTGTAGCCTTTCTCCTTCCATGGCTGTTGCATCGTGGGTTCGGCATGTCTGCTGCCGGACAGGGCCTTTGACGAATGGAGTCCTGTAGGTAAAAAATAAAAGGAAAAGAAGAAGAAACGACACACTTAAGAGCCCCTGGTGCGGTTGAGCCGCAGTCTGGGCTTATCGTGGTCGAGCCCCTTGCCCCATGCCCATGGTATCTTCAGAGCGTAATGGAGTATGCGAAGGGTCTGTCTTAATGTTTGACAGGGGCTGGGGTTGGGGCCGCACTTCTACGCGTGCTCGGAACGTGCCAGGTGGTCGTGTTGTAGGTTACTCCGGGCACACTTACCTGTGTCCGGCCGCTTGGCAGCCGGACTCGAGAATTGCCTTAAAAGGCTGCTTTGTACTTCTGCCGCGAGAGCCGCTGTACGTTCCTCCATTCGGAGGGAGCGTTCAGTGTTTTTGTTGACCGTGATGACTCCTCTAGGGCCTAGCATCTTGATCTTGAGGTATGCGTAGTGCGGCACCGCGTTGAACTTTGCGAACGCGGTACGTCCGAGCAAGGCATGATAGCCGCTGCGGAACGGGACTATGTCGAAGATTAACTCCTCGCTTCGGAAGTTATCCGGGGATCCGAAGACCACTTCCAGTGTAACTGAGCCTGTACAATTGGCTTCCACACCTGGTATGACGCCTTTAAAGGTCCTTGGTAGGTTTAATCCTTGAGGGGTCTATGCCCATTTTGCACACCGTGTCCTGATAAAGCAGGTTTAGGCTGCTACTGCCGTCCATCAGGACTCTGGTGAGATGAAATCCATCGACGATTGGGTCTAGAACCAATGCGGCGAACCCACCATGGCAAATGCTGGTGGGGTGGTCCCTTCGGTCAAAGGTGATCGGGCAAGAGGACCATGGATTGAACTTCGGGGCAACTGGCTCCATCGCGTATACATCCCTGAGTGCACGCTTCCGCTCCCTTTTGGGTATGTGCGTGGCATATATCATGTTCACCGTCCGCACCTGTGGGGGGAAACCCTTCTGTCCTCTATTGTTCGGCGGTCGGGTCTCTTCCTCGTCGTCGCTATGTAGCCCCTTGTCGCTGTTTTCAGCAATTAACTTGCCTGCCTGCTTGAACACCCAACAGTCCCTATTGGTGTGGTTAGCTGGCTTTTCAGGGGTGCCATGTATTTGGCACAAGCGGTCGAGAATTTGGTCCAAATTGGACGGACCCTGAGTTGTTCTTTTGAATGGCTTTTTCCGTTGACCGGGTTTAGAGCCTCTGAATCCGGCATTGACTGCCGTATCCTCACTGTTATAGCCGTTAATGCGGCATTTGTTTTTGTTGCGACGCGACCTGCCACTACGGTCCTTGATATCCGGACTTCCAGAATTTTTGTTGAGGTTGTTGCTGCGTGCTAGCCAGCTGTCCTCACCCGCACAGAAGCGGGTCATGAGTGATGTAAGGGCTGCCATGGATTTCGGCTTTTCCTGTCCCAGGTGCCGGGCAAGCCACTCGTCACGGATGTTATGCTTGAAGGCCGCGAGGGCCTCGGCATCCGGACAGTCGATGATTTGGTTTTTCTTGGTTAAGAACCGTGTCCAGAATTGTCTGGCCGATTCGTCTGGCTGCTGAATTATGTGGCTTAGGTCATCAACATCTGGTGGTCGCACATAAGTGCCCTGGAAGTTATCGAGTAATGCGGCTTCCAGGTCCTCCCAACTCCCAATTGACTCTGCTGGCAAGCTGTTGAGCCAATGCCAGGCTGGTCCTTTAAGCTTGAGGGGGAGGTATTTGATGGCGTGAAGATCGTCACCGCGGGCCATGTGGATGTGAAGGAGATAGTCTTCAATCCAAACCGCGGGGTCTGTTGTGCCATCGTAGGATTCAATATTGACGGGTTTAAACCCTTCTGGGATTTGATGATCCATTACCTCATCTGTGAAGCACAGTGGGTGTGCGGTGCCTCTGTACTGGGCGATATCGCGACGGAGCTCAAAAGAGCTTTGTCTGTTGTGTTCGGCCTAGCCGGACTTACTGTGTCCGGGTGACGGTGATCGTCACGTATCGTGGGGCGCCCACGTGATCCATAGATCGATCTTGATTGTCTTGCCTTATCCTCCAATATGTCTTGTAGGTCCGGAGTGTTCCCCTGTGGCCTTGTGCTTTTCGAGCGATGTCGGGGTACGGGTCTAGTGAAGGGCCTTGAGGCCTCTCTGTCGCGACCACGGGGTGGTCGATCAGCCGTATTGTCTCCTGGTGAAGCGGGATCATATGCCTCCACCTCTAATCAGGGGAGCAGCTTACGTTTGGGGTAGCTTTTGGAGGGGCGTTCAAGTTCATGCTCTTCGGCCGCGAGGACTTCAGTCCATCTGTCGGCTAGCAGATCTTGATCAGCTCTAAGCTGCTGCTGCTTTTTCTTGAGGCTATTTGCCATGGCCATAAGCCTGCGTTTGAAACGCTCCTGTTCGACGGGATCCTCAGGTACGACGAATTCATCGTCGTCGAGGCTTGCCTCGTCTCCGGAGGGAGGCATATAGTCCTCTACCTCTTCTTCGGCTGCTCTCTCATGAGGGCTGGCGTCCCCCTCCTCCTGTGCTGGATCTTGCTGGAGTGGGTTGTCTTCGGCGCTATCCGGTGTATTATTGTCTCCGGTGCCGGAATCCTCATTCTTGCTATGGCGGGATTTAGAGCGGCGCCACTGACGCCGGCGCTTGGGCTGTTTCTTGGAGGGGTCATCCTCCGCTATTCCTTCGCCGTTCCCATCCTTTGGGATATCCACCATGTATATGTCGTATGAAGAGGTGGCTTTCCAGTTCCCGGTGGGCGCTGGTTCTTGGTCGTCTCCGGCATCGTCGTCCATACCGTCGATGTCCTCAGAGTCGTAATCTAGCATGTTGGTTAGATCGTCGATAGTGGCTACCAAGTGGGTGGTGGGTGGGCTCTGAATTTCTTCGTCGTCCGCATCCCAGCCGTCCTGGCCGCAGTCCGGCCGGGCCTCTCCTGATAACGAGAGGTACTTTAGGGAACTCAAGATGTCGCCAAAAGGTGAGTGTTGAAAGATGCCCGCCGCGGTGAACTCCATGATCGGCGCCCAATCGGATTCGACTAGAGGGGGCGCGGGAGGTCCGGAGTCCGGCAAGGAGTCCGGCACCTCGGAGTCACGAGCTTCATGGGGGACAAGATCGGTGTTCGGCTCTATCGCCGTAGAGGTTGCAGCCCCCGAGGCGGTGTCTAGCCATCCATCCTTGGTCTGTGCAGCCGGCTCCGAGTCGAAGATCGGAGCGGGCTCGAGTGCGGCCTCCAGGGTACTGTCCGGCTGTAGAGCTAAATCATGCCCATCGTGACAGTACGGCACGCTCGGCTGTGGCTCGAATCCATCAAGGATCAAGTCCCCGCGGATGTCAGCCGTGAAGTCCAAACTTCCAAATCTGACCTGACGGCCAGGGGCGTAGCCTTCGATCTGCTCCAGCTGGCCAAGCGAATTGGCCCGTAGTGCGAAGCCGCCGAATACGAAGATCTGTCCAGGGAGGAAGGTCTCACCCTGGACGGTGTCGTTGATGATGATCAAAGAAGCCATCGAGCCTATCGGTGACGATACAGAGGAACTCTCAATGAAAGCACCAATGTCGGTGTCAAAACCGGCGGATCTCGGGTAGGGGGTCCCGAACTGTGCGTCTAGGCGGATGGTAACAGGAGACGAGGGACACGATGTTTTTACCCAGGTTCGGGCCCTCTTGATGGAGGTAAAACCCTACGTCCTGCTTGATTAATATTGATGATGTGGGTTACAAGAGTAGATCTACCACGAGATCAAGGAGGCTAAACCCTAGAAGCTAGCCTATGGTATGATTGTTGTTTGTCCTATGGACTAAAGCCATCCGGTTTATATAGACACCGGAGAGGGCTAGGGTTACACAGAGTCGGTTACAATGGTAGGAGATCTACATATCCGTATCGCCAAGCTTGCCTTCCACGCCAAGGAAAGTCCCATCCGGACACGGGACGAAGTCTTCAATCTTGTATCTTCATAGTCTTGGAGTCCAGCCGACGATGGTAGTTCGGCTATCCGGACACCCCCTAGTCCGGGACTCCCTCAGTCCTTATGAAGGGTAAATAGAAGTTGACAAAATCACGTTGTGGTTATTCGTAGGTAAGAAAATGTTCTTGCTAGAACCCAATTGCAGCCACGTAAAAGATGCAACAACAATTAGAGGATGTCTAACTTGTTTTTGCAGCAATTGTCATGTGATGTGATATGGCCAGAAGTTGTGATGAATGATGAATGATATATTGTGATGTATGAGATCATGTTCTTGTAATAGGAATCATGACTTGCATGTCGATGAATATGACAACCGGCAGGAGCCATAGGAGTTGTCTTTATTTTTGTATGACCTGCGTGTCATTGAAGAACGCCATGTAAATTACTTTACTTTATTGCTAAACGCGTTAGCCATAGAAGTAGAAGTAGTCATTGGCGTGACAACTTCATGAAGACACGATGATGGAGATCATGATGATGGAGATCATGGTTTCATGCCGGTGACGAAGATGATCATGGAGCCCCGAAGATGGAGATCAAAGGAGCTATATGATATTGGCCATATCATGTCACTATTATATAATTGCATGTGATGTTTATTATGTTTATGCATCTTGTTTACTTAGAACGACGGTAGTAAATAAGATGTTCCCTTATAATAATTTCAAGAAAGTGTTCCCCCTAACTGTGCACCGTTGCTAAAGTTCGTCGTTCCGAAGCACCGCGTGATGATCGGGTGTGATAGATCCTTACGTTCACATACAACGGGTGTAAGACAGTTTTACACATGCAAAACACTTAGGGTTAACTTGACGAGCCTAGCATGTACAGGCATGGCCTCGGAACACAGAGACCGAAAGGTCGAACATGAGTCGTATGGAAGATACGATCAACATGGAGATGTTCACCGATGATGACTAGTCCGTCTCACGTGATGATCGGACACGGCCTAGTCGACTCGGATCGTGTAACACTTAGATGACTAGAGGGATGTCTAATCTGAGTGGGAGTTCATTAAATAATTTGATTAGATGAACATAATTATCATGAACTTAGTCTTAAACCTTTGCAAAATATGTCTTGTAGATCAAATGGCCAACGCTCATGTCAACATGAACTTCAATGCGTTCCTAGAGAAAACCAAGCTGAAAGATGATGGCAGCAACTATTCGGACTGGGTCCGGAACCTGAGGATCATCCTCATAGCAGCCAAGAAAGATTATGTCCTAGAAGCACCGCTAGGTGAAGCACCAATCCCAGAGAACCAAGATGTTATGAACACTTGGCAGTCACTTGCTGATGATTACTCCCTCGTTCAGTGCGGCATGCTTTACAGCTTAGAACTGGGGCTCCAAAAGCGTTTTGAGCGACATGGAGCATATGAGATGTTCGAGGAGCTGAAAATGGTTTTTCAAGCTCATGCCCGGGTCGAGAGATATGAAGTCTCCGACAAGTTCTATAGTTGTAAGATGGAGGAAAACAGTTCTGTCAGTGAGCACATACTCAAAATGTCTGGGTTGCACAACCGCCTGTCCAAGCTGGAGATCAACCTCCCGGACGAGGCGGTCATTGACAGAATCCTTCAGTCGCTCCCACCGAGCTACAAGAGCTTTGTGATGAACTACAATATGTAGGGGATGGTGAAGACCATTCCTAAAGTATTTTCAATGCTGAAGTCAGCAGAGGTTGAAATCAAGAAAGAACATCAAGTGTTGATGGTCAATAAGACCACTAAGTTCAAGAAGGGCAAGGGTAAGAAGAACTTCAAGAAGGACGGCAAAGATGTTGCCACGCCCGGTAAGCCAGTTGCCGGGAAGAAGTCAAAGAATGGACCCAAGCCTGAGACTGAGTGCTTTTATTGCAAAGTGAAGGGTCACTGGAAACGGAACTGCCCCAGATACTTAGCGGACAAGAAGGCCGGCAACACTAAAGGTATATTTGATATACTTGTAATTGATGTGTAACTTACCAGTACTCGTAGTAACTCCTGGGTATTTGATACCGGTGTCGTTGCTCATATTTGTAACTCACAGCAGGAGCTGCGGAATAAGAGGAGACCAGCGAAGGATGAGGTGACGATGCACGTCGGGAATGGTTCCAAGGTCGATGTGATCGCCGTCGGCACGCTACCTCTACATTTACCTATGGGATTAGTTTTCAACCTCAATAATTGTTATTTAGTGCCATGTTTGAGCATGAACATTGTATCTGGATCTCGTTTGATGCGAGATGGCTACTCATTTAAATCTGAGAATAATGGTTGTTCTATTTATATGAGAGATATGTTTTATGGTCATGCCCCGATGGTCAATGGTTTATTCTTAATGAATCTCGAACGTAATGTTACACATATTCATAGTGTGAATACCAAAAGATGTAAAGTTGATAACGATAGTCCCACATACTTGTGGCACTGCCACCTTGGTCACATTGGTGTCAAGCGCATGAAGAAGCTCCATGCTGATGGACTTTTAGAGTCTCTCGATTATGAATCATTTGACACATGCGAACCATGCCTCATGGGCAAAATGACCAAGACTCCGTTCTCCGGAACAATGGAGCGAGCAACCAACTTATTGTAAATCATACATACTGATGTGTGTGGTCCAATGAGCATTGAGGCTCGCGGAGGATATCGTTATGTTCTCACTCTCACTGATGACTTAAGTAGATATGGGTATGTCTACTTGATGAAACACAAGTCTGAGACCTTTGAAAAGTTCAAGGAATTTCAGAATGAAGTAGAGAATCAACGTGACCGAAAGATAAAATTCTTACGATCAGATCGTGGAGGAGAATATTTAAGTCACGAATTTGGTACACACTTAAGAAAATGTGGAATCGTTTCACAACTCACGCCGCCTGGAACACCTCAACGTAACGGTGTGTCCGAACGTCGTAATCGCACTCTATTGGATATGGTGCGATCTATGATGTCTCTTACCGATTTACCGCTATCATTTTGGGGATACGCTCTAGAGACAGCTACATTCACTTTAAATAGGGCACCGTCTAAATCCGTTGAGACGACACCGTATGAATTATGGTTTGGGAAGAAACCTAAGCTGTCGTTTCTAAAAGCTTGGGGATCCGATGCTTATGTCAAGAAACTACAACCTGAAAAGCTCGAACCCAAGTCGGAAAAATGCGTCTTCATAGGATACCCTAAGGAAACCATTGGGTATACCTTCTACCTTAGATCCGAAGGAAAGATCTTTGTTGCCAAGAACTGATCCTTTCTGGAAAAGGAGTATCTCTCGAAAGGAGTAAGTGGGAGGAAAGTAGAACTCGATGAAGTACTACCTCTTGAACCGGAAAGTAGTGCACCTCAGGAAAATGTTCATGTGGTGCCTACACCGACTGGAGAGGAAATTAATGATGATGATCAAGGTACTTCGGATCAAGTTGCTACTGAACTTCGTAGGTCCACAAGGACACGTTCCACACCAGAGTGGTATGGCAACCCTATCCTGGAAATCATGTTGTTAGACAATGGTGAACCTTCGGACTATGAAGAAGCGATGGCGGTCCCAGATTCCAACAAATGGCTAGAAGCCATGCAATCCGAGATAGAATCCATGTATGAAAACAAAGTATGGACTTTGACTGACTTGCCCGATGATCGGCGAGTGATAGAAAACAAATGGATCTTTAAGAAGAAGACGGACGCGGATGGTAACGTCACCATCTATAAAGCTCGACTTGTCGCTAAGGTTTATCGGCAAGTTCAAGGGATTGACTACGATGAAACTTTCTCTCCCGTAGCGAAGCTTAAGTCCGTCCAAATCATGTTAGTAATTGCCGCGTACTATGATTATGAGATATGGCAGATGGACGTCAAAATGGCATTCCTTAACGGTTATCTTAAGGAAGAGATGTATATGATGCAGCCGGAAGGTTTTGTCGATCCTAAGAATGCTACCAAAGTATGCAAGCTCCAGCGATCCATTTATGGGCTGGTGCAAGCATCTCGGAGTTGGAACATTCGCTTTGATGAGATGATCAAAGCGTTTGGATTTATGCAGAATTATGGAGAAGCGTGCGTTTACAAGAAAGTGAGTGGGAGCTCTGTATCATTTCTCATATTATATGTAGATGACATACTTTTGATGGGAAATGATATAGAATTCTTGGACAGCATTAAGGCCTACTTGAATAAGTGTTTTTCAATGAAGGACCTTGGAGAAGCTGCTTACATATTAGGCATCAAAATCTATAGGGATAGATCGAGACGCCTCATAGGTCTTTCACAAAGCACATACCTTGATAAGATTTTGAAGAAGTTCAAAATGGATCAGTCCAAGAAAGGGTTCTTGCTCGTATTACAAGGTGTGAGATTGAGCTCGGCTCAATGCCCGACCACGGCAAAAGATAAAGAAGAGATGAGCGTCATCCCCTATGCCTCAGCCATAGGATCTATTATGTATGTCATGTTGTGTACCAGACCTGATGTAAACCTTGCCGTAAGTTTGGTAGTAAGGTACCAAAGTAATCCCGGCAAGGAACACTGGATAGCGGTCAAGAATATCCTGAAGTACCTGAAAAGGACAAAGGACATGTTTCTCGTTTATGGAGGTGACGAAGAGCTCGTTGTAAAGGGTTACGTCGACGCTAGCTTCAACACAGATCTGGATGACTCTAAGTCACAAACCGGATACGTGTATATGTTGAATGGTGGGGCACTAAGCTGGTGCAGCTGCAAGCAGAGCATCGTGGCGGGATCTACATGTGAAGCGGAATACATGGCAGCCTCGGAGGCAGCGCATGAAGCAATTTGGGTGAAGGAGTTCATCACCGACCTAGGAGTCATACCCAATGTGTCGGGGCCGATCAAACTCTTCTGTGACAACACTGGAGCCATTGCCCTTGCCAAGGAGCCCAGGTTTCACAAGAAGACCAGGCACATCAAGCGTCGTTTCAACTCCATCCGTGAAAATGTTCAAGATGGAGACATAGATATTTGCAACGTACATACAGATCTGAATGTCGCAGATCCGTTGACTAAACCTCTTTCGCGAGCAAAACATGATCAACACCAGAACTCTATGGGTGTTCGATTCATAACAATGTAACTAGATTATTGACTCTAGTGCAAGTGGGAGACTGTTGGAAATATGCCCTAGAGGCAATAATAAAAGGATTAGTATTATATTTCCTTGTTCATGATAATTGTCTTTTATTCATGTTATAATTTTATTATCCGGAAATCATAATACACGTGTGAATACATAGACCACAATACGTCCCTAGTAAGCCTCTAGTTGACTAGCTCGTTGGTCAACAGATAGTCATGGTTTCCTGACTATGGACATTAGATGTCGTTGATAACGGGATCACATCATTGGGAGAATGATGTGATGGACAAGACCCAATCCTAAGCATAGCACAAGATCGTGTAGTTCGTTTTGCTAGAGCTTTTCCAATGTCAAGTATCTTTTCCTTAGACCATGAGATCGTGTAACTCCCGGATACCGTAGGAGTGCTTTGGGTGTACCAAACGTCACAACGTAACTGGGTGACTATAAAGGTGCACTACAGGTATCTCCGAAAGTGTCTGTTGGGTTGACACGGATCGAGACTGGGATTTGTCACTCCGTATGACGGAGAGCTATCTCTGGGCCCACTCGGTAATGCATCATCATAATGAGCTCAAAGTGACCAAGTGTTTGGTCATGGGATCATGCATTACGGTACGAGTAAAGTGACTTGCCGGTAACGAGATTGAACGAGGTATTGGGATACCGACGATCGAATCTCGGGCAAGTAACATACCGTCTGACAAAGGGAATAGTATACGGGGTTGCTTGAATCCTCGACATCGTGGTTCATCCGATGAGATCATCGAGGAGTATGTGGGAGCCAACATGGGTATCCAGATCCCGATGTTGGTTATTGACCAGAGAGCCGTCTCGGTCATGTCTGCATGTCTCCCGAACCCATAGGGTCTACACACTTAAGGTTCGGTAACGCTGGGATTGTATGAATATGAGTATGCAGCAAACCGAATGTTGTTCGGAGTCCCGGATGAGATCCCGGACATCACGAGGAGATCCCGGATGTACAGGTAAAGCATTACAAAACATGAACACTAAACTATCTCCAGAAATCACTAGAACATGCTCAAACACACATGACAAGATTGCAAGTAATAACAATTCAGACTTTGCAGAAAATAACATCAGCTTGCAATGTTTAGAGCTATCAAACAACATGTTACAGGAACTTATCATGGCAAGCAAAGGCATGGCATGAACCTACTAATTGCATAGATCAAAAGTCCCTTACTGACCATGAGCCAAAAAGGATCAGAAAATATGATGGCACCCATGTAAACATAGCAAGTTGTATTACACATTCAAACATGGCAGGAACAAAATTATGAAGGCATGTTGGTGAGCTTGTGTAACTCACTAAAGAGCAATACATGGCATGGAAAGGCAACCAACAGTAAGAAGACATGTTTGAGAAGCTAGGCATGGCAATAGCAAGGTCATAGGGTGCATGGAACACTAGCAAAACACATGGCAACAACTGAACTTAATGATAACAGGCTGACATCAACATTATCAAGCAACTTTAGAGCAAGATTACAACAAGTTAAAGCAAGCTATAAATTCTACCAAGGGCATGTATGGTTAGAGCATGACATGTAGAACAAAACATGTTTAGTGATCATCTCCCGATTATGCATAGAATGACTAGTAGAAGCAGGTTTACATAGCATCGCGAAATAACAGATTCAGCCTAGCAAAACAGTAACAGCAAGAACACTACTTAACAAGCTCGATTCACTCACCACAAGTCATTGCATGACAAGATAAGCATAGCATCATCAAGAATACATGTTTGTGAAACAAACCAAGGCAAGAACAAGTTCATAGCATGCAAGGATCAACTATAACAACCTTGGCAAAATTGAATAACATGTAAACAATCTGCCAGAAAACATTTTGAAGCAAAAGTAGAGCACAAAAATGACATGCTAGACTACTCCATAATTGCCAAAAGGGGCATGAATGGATAGACAATAACCATATGTTCAAAACACCCTTACTGAAGTATCTCAAAATATGCATGGATCTCTCTGTAGCTTCATGTTTACATGTCATCAAAATAACAGCAGAACAGGGACTGAAATCAGCAACATCACGATGCCTAGTTTGCATGCTTGTGCTAGTCACCACATTGATCACAAAAATACGTGGTAAGCACCTCTGTAAAGAAGACATGGCATAGTTCAAAACACATGTAGACATCAACCTCATAGGATGCACACATCAATCATGGCAAAAATGACAAAAGAGCTCGTTCTGTTAACAGACAGCAGAAAACATTATGAAGCACTCTTGCAACAATGATTTAGGCATAAAGATGAGCTCAAATGAACATGATGAAATGGAATGAAATGATGTACGCGTTGAGACGAACAATTTGACATATTACACGCACGAAACGGAGCTACAGATGTAGAGATACGGCATGACGAACATGGCATGATAATGTTGAAATATTCGGGACTTGGCAGATTTCTCACCCCGGGGAAAAAGTCAACCGCGACGAGGACTTCGCCGGAATCTCACCGGAGAGGAGGGGGATGGTCGGAGACGGGCGGAGGAGGCCGGGGATGGGCGGATCCGAGCGGCGCCGGCCCGGATCTGGCCGGAGGAGGCCGACGCGGGGCCTGCGGTGGCCGGGCCGGGGAGGCGCGGCGCGGCATCCGGCGAGAAGCGGAGCTCCGGCGGGGAGCTTCAGCTCGGGCTCGGGCGCCCATGGCCGGCGACGGCGAGGCAGCCGCTCGAGGCGGGGTTAGGCGCTGGCGGGCGCGAGGCTGCAGGGCGGCGAAGGGGAGGCGAGGGGCCGGCGGGGCGCGGTCGCGACGGCGGCGGCCGAGGTCACCGACGCC
>NC_041381.1:576255438-576265193 GCF_002162155.2 Triticum dicoccoides | reverse complement strand
CAGGCGGGCCGCGCCCGGGCCAAGCGGGCCGGCGGCGGCTGGCGGCGGGGAGTGCCACGTGGCGCTCCCTGATTCGCTGGCGGCGGTGGTTGGACGCGTCCAGCGCGGACGGACATGTCCGGCGCGGCGCGGAGGGGAAAATTTAGGGTTAGGGATGGATTTGATCCGGAATTTCGGGGGAGGAGGTGTTTTTATAGGTAGAAGGAGCTAGGAAAGTCCAAATGAGGAGCGGTTTTCGCCCACACGATCGTGATCGAACGACCGAGAGCATGGAGGGGAGTTAGATGGGATTTGGGCCATTTTGGAAGGGGTGTTGGCCTGCAAAGAGAGAGGGGCTTTACGGTTACCCGGTTAACCGTTGGAGTACCAAACGACCTCCAAATGGCACGAAACTTGATAGGCGGTCTACCGGTGCTATACCAAGGCCGCTTGGCAAGACTCGGTCCATTCCGAGAACATTTAACACCTGCTCACAACGAGAGGCAAAAGGGGAACGCCGAAGGACATAGGAGTGCCGGATTGCAAAACGGACAACGGGGAAAAAGCTCGGATGCATGAGACGAACACGTATGCAATGCAATGCACATTATGACATGATAAAATGCAACACGCAAGCAAATGACATGGCAACAACGACGAATAACTGGCTGACATCTGGCGCATCGAAACCGGGGCGTTACAACACTCCTCCACTAACAAGAGATCTCGTCCCGAGATCTTAGGACCGAGACGGGAGAGAAAAGGGATGAGGTGAAACAAGAACTGAAGAGAAGAAGCAAAAAAAATCGAGAGCACTCGAGAAGAAGAGAGGGACGACGAGAATGACGAGAACCGAAAGCTCACGAAATCAGATAGACTATGAAACCACTCCGGTTAGAATGAGATAAGAAACGAATAAGACTGAAAGGATTTAGGGAGCACTCCGGCTGAAAATGGAAGGAAAAGAACACGAGCTTCACAAGATGGGATGGCACTTGATGAGAAGAACAGAGCCTCCGGAAGAATTGAAAGAATGGAATGAAAAGAACTTAGAAGGAAGGATTGACTGGAGTTGTTGAAAAAATCAACACCGAAAAGAATAGGTTTGTTGTGGACTTATAGGTAACATCTCAAAATTATGAGGTGATCTCCGACCACAAGCGGTAAAATTGAATTGCTGAGAAGGACAAAGAAATGCAAAACTCCACTTCAAAAGAATACGGAGAATTCATTGCACTTCGAAAATCAAGAAAGAAAGATACTTGAACTCCACCAACAAAATCTTGATGAACTCTTGAAGAAAAGATTAAATAATGAAGAACCACCATGAAGAACTCTGGTAACAAAAGGATGATGAGATAGAATGAAGGAAGAAAGAATAAAATGAGCCTTGCAATGATTTAGATGGAGGTTCCAACAAAATAGCCGTGGAAAATTTGAACTCCGGAAAAGAAAAATGAATCACATGGAATCAAGAATTTATTCCTCATGAACAATCTCCGAAGGAAGGGATTAATCACTTGGATGAAATAAGAATAAGATTTATTGTATGCTTATCCTTCATCAAATTAAATTGATGACAAGCAATGGATTTTTCATACTACTTATTCTCGTTGAAAAAGGATTAAGGGGGAACATAGCAGAACACTTGAGAAAGTCTTCATGAACCACCGGTAGGATTGGAAAGAACGAATGAATTAAAATGACAATCAAGGAAAAAGAGTCTGAAGGAACCACCGTTAGAAATGAAAATGACTGATGAAAGGGACTGAATCATCGGGAAGAATTAGAAGAACAAATACGCTCGAGGGGATTTAGATACAAAAGAACAAGGAGATCATGAGATGACTAAAGAATACTTGAACGAAGCACCGGGATAAATAGAGAACGATAACTGGAATGATGGCCTCCGGTGAAAAGAAACGGGAAAACAACTCCTGACAAACTCCGGATGGTTGAGAAAAGGAATATCTGACCATTGAAATAATTCGAGAGGATGACATGAAGCTAGAATCACGAATATTCGAGAGAACAGACAAGATTGAGAGGAAAAACTCTTCTTCGGTCTTCAACTGATGACGAGAAACACCACCAAAATTATTGAGATTCTCCGGGAGAAGGAAAACCGAAAAGGTTGAGCCAACAATGAAAAGAGTTTGAAATTGATCTTGGAGAAGGCATGTGACTGATGGAATCCATTCTTACGTCACACTTGAAAAGAATTGAGAACAACTCCGAGGGGATTAGAAGAGTCAAGTAAGATCCTGGGGAAAGACCTGTGGGTTAGGGCCCACTGAAGAGAAAACACCGTCGGAAAGGATTGTCGAACGGATAGATGAAGCACCGGAACAATTGAAATATTTGAATAAGGTGACAACCTCGAATTAATTGGAACAGAGACGAATCTCCTGAGATGTCTTCCGAACTCCAGAATGATTGAACGGCGAGAGGCAAACGAGCAAGGAGAACACTTGAGCCGAGGGAAAGAAAACGATCAACACCGAAAAACTTGAATTGAGTGCACCGGGAAAAGAAAGGGATGAAGCATGACGAACGAGACGACAATTCACCGGTTGAAACAATTGACGAAAAACTAAAGAGGCTCCACATGAATGAAATAGATGGTCGAGAGAGAGTCAGACTCCGGGAAGAAAAGGGTAGGAGTGCGGGAAAACACAAAGGCAACTTAGAAGGGAAAATCGATGAATATCTTGAAGAGAAAACACCGGTTGAAATCATTGAGGAGAGAGAGCAAAAACTTCGCACGAGTAGGATGGATACTCAATTACGGACTCCGGTTTCGAGAAGAAGAAGGGTGGGCGGGTGGGAAAGAAAACAACTGAGGATTGAACTCAAAGATGAAGAGGCTCGAGTCGACATGACGAGAAATGCACCGGATCAAAAGAGCTGAGAACCAACGATCGCAAAACCAACTGCGTGATCCTAAAGAAAAATTTGAAAGGGAAGAGGAGTAATTCAAAACACCTACGTCAAGATTCCTTACCAGAGCGACGAAGGGGCAGTGGAGTAAAAAGAATTCCTACTCTCCGATATAACTAGACTCCAAAAACAGTTTTCTTCTAGACTCAACAACGGCCAAACTACACGATCAATCAAGGGGGCTCCTAGGGTCGGTCGAGGCTCTGATACCAACTTGTCATGCCCAATATGCGACCCTATCCAAAAGGAACTCGAAGGTCCCACCAAGGATAGACCCGCATATTGAAATGCTTTTGCAAGGTGGATATCATTACATCAAGATTACATAATAGATGGGGATACATACATAAGGCATACAATGCCACACGAATACAACATCACAATACATAAGAGCAACATCCGACTACGGATGAAACACAAACAGAAGCTCAAACGACATCCACCCTGCTATTGCTGGGGAACGTTGCAGAAAACAAAAATTTTCCTACTCGTTTCACCAAGATCATCTAGGAGTTCATCTAGCAACGAGTGATTAGATGCATCTACATACCTTTGTAGATCGCGAGCGGAAGCGTTCAAAAGAACGGTGATGATGTAGTCGTACTCGACGTGATCCAAATCACCGATGACCAGCGCCGAACGGACGGCACCTCCGCGTTCAACACACGTACGGAACAGCCACGTCTCCTCCTTCTTGATCCAGCAGCAGCACGACGGCGTGGTGTTGATGGAGCTGCAGTACTCCGGCAGAGCTTCGCTAAGCACTATGGAGGTTGAGGAGGTGTTGGGGAGGGAGAAGGAGGCAACCAAAGGCCGAGGCGTTCAGGTATGAAGTCCCTCCTCTCCCCCACTATATATAGGGGTGCCAAGGGGGGTGGTGCGCAGCCTAGGAGATCCAATCTCCTATGGCCGGCGGCCAAGGGGAGGTTTCCCTCCCCCCCAAGGCACCTAGGAGGTGCCTTACCCTCCTAGGACTCTTGCCCCCTTAAACCCTAGGCGCATGGGCCTATGTGGGGCTGGTGCCCTTGGCCCATTAGGCCAAGGCGCACCCCCTTACAGCCCATGTGGCCCCCTGGGACAGGTGGACCCACCCGGTGGACCCCCGGGACCCTTCCGGTGGTCCCGGTACAATACCGATAACCCCGAAACTTGTCCCGATGCCCGAAACAGGACTTCCCATATATAAATCTTTACCTCCGGACCATTCCGGAACTCCTCGTGACGTCCGGGATCTCATCCGGGACTCCGAACAACATTTGGGTTACTGCATATACATATCCCTACAACCCTAGCGTAACCGAACCTTAAGTGTGTAGACCCTACGGGTTCGAGAGACAAGCAGACATGACCGAGACGACTCTCCGGTCAATAACCAACAGCGGGATCTGGATACCCATGTTGGCTCCCACATGCTCCACGATGATCTCATCGGATGAACCACGATGTCGAGGATTCAATCAACCCCGTACGCTATTCCCTTTGTCTATCGATATGTTACTTGCCCGAGATTCGATCGTCGGTATCCCAATACCTCGTTCAATCTCGTTACCGGCAAGTCACTTTACTCGTACCGTAATGCATGATCCCGTGACCAGACACTTGGTCACTCTGAGCTCATTATGATGATGCATTACCGAGTGGGCCCAGTGATACCTCTCCGTCATACGGAGTGACAAATCCCAGTCTTGATCCATGTCACCCAACAGACACTTTCGGAGATACCCGTAGTCTACCTTTATAGTCACCCAGTTACGTTGTGACGTTTGGCATACCCAAAGCACTCCTACGGTATCCGGGAGTTACACGATCTCATGGTCTAAGGAAAAGATACTTTGACATTGCAAAACTCTAGCAAACGAACTATACGATCTTGTGCTATGTTTACGATTGGGTCTCGTCCATCACATCATTCTCCCAATGATGTGATCTCGTTATCAATGACATCCAGTGTCCATAGTCAGGAAACCATGACTATCTGTTGATCAACGAGCTAGTCAACTAGAGGCTCACTAGGGACATGTTGGTGTCTGTTATTCACACATGCATTACGATTTCCGGATAACACAATTATAGCATGAATAAAGACAATTATCATGAACAAGGAAATACAATAATAATGCTTTTATTATTGCCTCTAGGGCATATTTCCAACAGTCTCCCACTTGCACTAGAGTCAATAATCTAGTTACATTGTGATGAATCGAACACCCATGGAATTCTGGTGTTGATCATGTTTTGCTCTAGGGAGAGGTTTAGTCAACGGATCTGCTACATTCAGGTCCGTATGTACTTTACAAATCTCTATGTCTCCATCTTGAACATTTTCACGAATGGAGTTGAAGCGACGCTTGATGTGCCTTGTCTTCTTGTGAAACCTGGGCTCCTTGGCAAGTGCAATAGCTCCAGAGTTGTCACAGAAGAGCTTGATCGGCCCCGACGCATTGGGTATGACTCCTAGATCGGTGATGAACTCCTTCACCCATATTGCTTCATGTGCTGCCTCCGAGGCTGCCATGTACTCCGCTTCACATGTAGATCCCACCACGACGCTTTGCTTGCAACTGCACCAGCTCACTGCCCCACCATTCAAAATATACACGTATCCGGTTTGTGACTTAGAGTCATCCAGATCTGTGTCGAAGCTAGCGTCGACGTAACCCTTTACGACGAGCTCTTCGTCACCTCCATAAACGAGAAACATTTCCTTAGTCCTTTTCAGGTACTTCAGGATATTCTTGACCGCTGTCCAGTGTTCCTTGCCGGGATTACTTTGGTACCTTCCTACCAAACTTACGGCAAGGTTTACATCAGGTCTGGTACACAGCATGGCATACATAATAGAACCTATGGCTGAGGCATAGGGGATGACGCTCATCTCTTCTATATCTTCTGCCGTGGTCGGACATTGAGCTGAGCTCAATTTCACACCTTGTAACACAGGCAAGAACCCTTTCTTGGATTGATCCATATTGAACTTCTTCAATATCTTATCAAGGTATGTGCTTTGTGAAAGACCTATGAGGCGTCTTGATCTATCTCTATAGATTTTGATGCCTAATATATAAGCAGCTTCTCCAAGGTCCTTCATTGAAAAACTTTTATTCAAGTAGGCCTTGATGTTGTCCAAGAGTTCTATATCATTTCCCATCAAGAGTATGTCATCTACATATAATATGAGAAATGCTACAGAGCTCCCACTCACTTTCTTGTAAACGCAGGCTTCTCCATAAGTCTGTGTAAACCCAAACGCTTTGATCATCTCATCAAAGCGAATGTTCCAACTCTGAGATGCTTGCACCAGCCCATAAATCGAGCGTTGGAGCTTGCACACTTTGTCAGCATTCTTAGGATCGACAAAACCTTCCGGCTGCATCATATACAATTCTTCCTTAAGGAAACCATTAAGGAATGCCGTTTTGACGTCCATTTGCCATATTTCGTAATCATAGAATGCGGCAATTGCTAACATGATTCGGACGGACTTCAGCTTCGCTACCGGTGAGAAAGTCTCATCGTAGTCAACCCCTTGAACTTGTCGATAACCCTTAGCGACAAGCCGAGCTTTATAGATGGTCACATTACCATCCGCGTCTGTCTTCCTCTTAAAGATCCATTTATTTTCTATGGCTCGCCGCTCAATGGGCAAGTCAGTCAAAGTCCATACTTCGTTTTCATACATGGATCCTATCTCGGATTTCATGGCTTCTAGCCATTTGTCGGAATCCGGGCCCGCCATCGCTTCTTCATAGTTCGAAGGTTCACCGTTGTCTAACAACATGATTTCCAAGACAGGGTTGCCGTACCACTCTGGTGCGGAACGTGTCCTTGTGGACCTTCGAATTTCAGTAGGGGCTTGATCAGAAGTATCTTGATCATTAACTTCCTCTCTAGTCGGTGCAGGCATCTCAGGAACATTTTCTTGAGTTGCGCCATTTTCCGGTTCAAGAGGTAATACTTCATCAAGCTCTACTTTCCTCCCACTTACTTCTTTCGAGAGAAACTCTTTCTCCAGAAAGGACCCATTCTTGGCAACAAAGATCTTGCCTTCGGATCTGAGGTAGAAGGTGTACCCAATAGTTTCTTTTGGGTATCCTATGAAGACGCATTTTTCCGACTTGGGTTCGAGCTTTTCAGGTTGAAGTTTCTTGACATAAGCATCGCATCCCCAAACTTTTAGAAACGACAGCTTAGGTTTCTTCCCAAACCATAATTCATACGGTGTCGTCTCAACGGATTTCGACGGAGCCCTATTTAAAGTGAATGCGGCAGTCTCTAAAGCATAGCCCCAGAAGGATAGCGGTAAATCGGTAAGAGACATCATAGATCGCACCATATCTAATAGAGTGCGATTACGACGTTCGGACACACCATTACGCTGAGGTGTTCCAGGCGGCGTGAGTTGTGAAACTATTCCACATTTTCTTAAGTGTGCCCCAAACTCGTGACTCAAGTATTCTCCTCCACGATCTGATCGTAGAAACTTGATTTTCCTGTCACGTTGATTTTCAACCTCACTCTGAAATTCCTTGAACTTTTCAAAGGTTTCAGACTTGTGTTTCATTAAGTAGATATACCCATACCTACTTAAATCATCAGTGAGGGTGAGAACATAACGATAGCCACCGCGAGCCTCAACACTCATCGGACCGCACACATCAGTATGTATGATTTCCAATAAGTCGGTTGCTCGCTCCATTGTTCCTAAGAACGGAGTCTTGGTCATTTTACCCATAAGGCATGGTTCGCACGTGTCAAATGATTCATAATCAAGAGACTCTAAAAGTCCATCAGCATGGAGCTTCTTCATGCGTTTAACACCTATGTGACCAAGGCGGCAGTGCCACAAGTATGTGGGACTATCATTATCAACCTTACTTCTTTTGGTACTCACATTATGAATATGTGTAGCATCACGTTCGAGATTCATAAGGAATAAACCATTCACCATAGGAGCATGACCATAAAACATATATCTCATAAAAATGGAACAACCATTATTCTCGGATTTAAAAGAGTAGCCATCTCGAATTAAACGAGATCCCGATACAATGTTCATGCTCAAAGCTGGCACTAAATAACAATTATTAAGGTTTAAAACTAATCCCGAAGGGAGATGCAGAGGTAGCGTGCCGACGGCGATCACATTGACCTTGGAACCATTCCCGACGCGCATCGTCACCTCGTCCTTTGCCAGTTTCCGCTTATTCCGCAGCCCCTGCTTTGAGTTACAAATGTGAGCAACTGCACCGGTATCAAATACCCAGGAGCTACTACGGGCACTAGTAAGGTACACATCAATTACATGTATATCACATATACCTTTTGTTTTGCCGGCCTTCTTATCCGCTAAGTACTTAGGGCAGTTCCGCTTCCAGTGACCGCTTCCCTTGCAATAAAAGCACTCAGTCTCGGGCTTGGGTCCATTCTTTGGCTTCTTCCCAGCAGCTTGCTTGCCGGGCGCGGCAACCTCCTTGCCGTCCTTCTTGAAGTTCTTTTTACCCTTGCCTTTCTTGAACTTAGTGGTTTTATTGACCATCAACACTTGATGTTCCTTTCTGAGTTCTACCTCTGCTGATTTCAGCATAGCAAATACTTCAGGAATGGTCTTTTCCATCCCCTGCATGTTGAAGTTCATCACAAAGCTCTTGTAGCTTGGTGGAAGCGACTGGAGGATTCTGTCAATGACCGCATCATCCGGGAGATTAACTCCCAGCTGAGTCAAGCGGTTATGCAACCCAGACATAGTGAGTATGTGCTCACTGACAGAACTGTTTTCCTCCATCTTACAGCTAAAGAATTTGTCGGAGACTTCATATCTCTCGACCCGGGCATGAGCTTGGAAAACCATTTTCAGCTCTTCGAACATCTCATATGCTCCATGTCTCTCAAAACGCTTTTGGAGCCCCGGCTCTAGGTTGTAAAGCATGCCGCACTGAACGAGGGAGTAGTCATCGAAACGTGCCTGCCAAGCGTTCATAACATCTTGTTCTGCAGGGAGAACGGGTGCGTCACCAAGCGGTGCTTGTAGGACATAATCTTTCTTGGCAGCTATGAGGATGATCCTCAGGTTCCGGACCCAGTCCGTATAGTTGCTGCCATCGTCTTTCAGCTTAGTTTTCTCTAGGAACGCGTTGAAGTTGAGGACTACGTTGGCCATTTGATCTACAAGACATATTGCAAAGATTTTAGACTAAGTTCATGATAATTAAGTTCAACTAATCAAATTATTAGTGAACTCCCACTTAGATTAGACATCCCTCTAGTCATCTAAGTATTACATGATCTGAGTTAAACTAGACCGTGTCCGATCATCACGTGAGACGGACTAGTCAACATCGGTGAACATCTTCATGTTGATCGTATCTTCTATACGACTCATGCTCGACCTTTCGGTCTTCTGTGTTCCGAGGCCATGTCTGTACATGCTAGGCTCGTCAAGTCAACCTAAGTGTTTGCATGTGTAAATCTGTCTTACACCCGTTGTATGTGAACGTCTGAATAAAACACCCGATCATCACGTGGTGTTTTGAAACAGCGAACTGTCGCAACGGTGCACAGTTAGGGGGAACACTTCTTGAAATTATTGTGAGGGATCATCTTATTTACTACCGTCGTTCTAAGTAAACAAGATGCAAAACATGATAAACATCACATGCAATCAAACAATAAACGTGACATGATATGGCCAATATCACATAGCTCCTTTGATCTCCATCTTGGGGCTCCATGATCATCTTGTCACCGGCTTGACACCATGATCTCCATCATCATGATCTCCATCATCGTGTCTCCATGAAGTTGCTCGCCAACTATTACTTCTACTACTATGGCTAACG
>NC_041381.1:576238548-576253264 GCF_002162155.2 Triticum dicoccoides | reverse complement strand
ACACTTTCGGAGATACCCGTAGTCTACCTTTATAGTCACCCAGTTACGTTGTGACGTTTGGCATACCCAAAGCACTCCTACGGTATCCGGGAGTTACACGATCTCATGGTCTAAGGAAAAGATACTTTGACATTGCAAAACTCTAGCAAACGAACTATACGATCTTGTGCTATGTTTAGGATTGGGTCTCGTCCATCACATCATTCTCCCAATGATGTGATCTCGTTATCAATGACATCCAGTGTCCATAGTCAGGAAACCATGACTATCTGTTGATCAACGAGCTAGTCAACTAGAGGCTCACTAGGGACATGTTGGTGTCTGTTATTCACACATGCATTACGATTTCCGGATAACACAATTATAGCATGAATAAAGACAATTATCATGAACAAGGAAATACAATAATAATGCTTTTATTATTGCCTCTAGGGCATATTTCCAACAGCTATCCCAGGCTGCCGACCTGGAACCTATCCCCTGATCGAAGAAGCAGAAGAAGAACTCAACGCAAGCAAGCATCGCTCTCGCGTCATGATCATCGCATAACCTGTACCTGCAACTGTTGTTGTAGTAATCTGTGAGCCACGAGGACTCAGCAATCCCATTACCATGGGTATCAAGACTAGCAAAGCTTAAAGGGAATGTAAGGGGTAAAGTGGTGAGGCTGCAGCAGCGACTAAGCATATATGGTGGCTAACATACGCAAATAAGAGCGAGAAGAGAGCAAAGGAACGGTCGTCAACTAGTAATGATCAAGAAGTGATCCTGAACTCCTACTTACGTTAATCATAACCCAAAAACCGTGTTCACTTCCCGGACTCCGCCGAAAAGAGACCATCACGGCTACACACACGGTTGATGCGTTTTAATTCGGATCTGGTGTCAAGTTATCTACAACCGAACATTAACAAATTCCCATCTGCCTATAACCGCAGGCACGGCTTTCGAAAGATTATACCCTGCAGGGGTGTCCCAACTTAGCCCATGATAAGCTCTCGCGATCAACGAAGGATATACCTTCTCCCAGGAAGACCCGATCAGACTCGGAATCCCGGTTTACAAGACATTTCGGCAATGGTAAAACAAGACCAGCAAAGCCGCCCGATGCGCCGACAATCCCGATAGGAGCTGCACATATCTCGTTCTCAGGGCAACACCGGATAAGCTAAGCGTACAGGTACCGACGTAACCCAAGTTGCCAAGGGATGGTCCCGCACGGTGCTCTAGTTTGGACCAACACTTAGACAAGCATTGGCCCGAGGGGGCTGTAATAAAGATGACCCTCGAGAGAGCGACTCCCAAGGGAAAAGTAGGTGGTGGTGAGGCAAATGGTAAAACCAACGTTCGGCCTTGCTGGAGGCATTTTATTCAAAGCGAACTGTCAAGGGGGTCCCATAAATCACCCAACCGCGTAAGGAACGCAAAATCCGGGAACATAACACCGGTATGACGGAAACTAGGGCGGCAAGAGCGGAACAAAACACCAGGCATAAGGCCGAGCCTTCCACCCTTTACCAAGTATATAGATGCATTAATAATAATATAAGAGATATTGTGATATCCCAACCAAAATCCTGTCCACCATGGAGAAATCTTCAACTTCACCTGCAACTAGCAACGCTATAAGAGGGGCTGAGAAAAAGCGGTAACATAGCCAAACAATGGTTTGCTAGGGATGGTGTCAACGGTTAGAGGTTCATGGCAATATGGGAGGCTTGATAAACAGGTGATAGGTAACGCAGCATAGTGATAGAACGAAGCAACTAGCATAGCAATGATAGTAGTGAGATCCAGGATAGCGGTCATCTTGCCTGAAATCCCGCAAGGAAGAATAAAGAGTCCATGAAGAAGACGAACGGATGAAGCCGTACCAAGCGTAGACGAAAGAATCCTCCTGATCGCAACGAAACAGGAACTAACAAGAAGAAGCACACAACATAGTAAACACACCACATATGAACAAGGCATGATGCACAAACAAGTATGATGCATGACAAATCTACATGAAGCTACTCATGGCAAGAGATGATGCAAACAAGAGCAACACTTCAAGGCAAGTTTAAATGAGGTCGGGAACAACATATAACAATTCTGGTAAGTCCTCATATGCATATTTCGAAATTGGTCCAGATCTGAATAAACCTTATGTTTGAGTTGTTAAAGAGCAAGTTAATATGCACAAAGATGATCTACACGAATTTCTAGTCAAATTACATATAAAGTTCATTTAGTTCGGAGCTACGGCCTAGAAGATATGAGCAAAACAAGTTAAACATGGCATTGATGCAAAATGCACCCAAACATCAAGCAAACACCTCAAAACAAGGATGCAACATGATAATATGAAGCTACATGCAATTCTAAGCAAGTTTCATATGGAGCACACTCAAAACGGAGCCACGGTTCAACACATGCAATCTATACAAGTTATAGCAACAATCTGTCCAAAACAGCAACTAGGCATATTGCAAGCATCAAAACAACATGCTACAGCACCACAATATGATAACAAAAGGCATGGACATGATGTACAGGTAAAGCATTACAAAACATGAACACTGAACTATCTCCAAAAATCACAAGAACATGCTCAAACACACATGGCAAGATTGCAAGTAATAACAATTCAGACTTTGCAGAAAATAACATCAGGTTGCAATGTTCAGAGCTATCAAACAACATGTTACAGGAACTTATCATGGCAAGCAAAGTCATGGCATGAACTTACTAATTGCATAGATCAAAAGTCCCTTACTGACCATGAGCCAAAAAGGATCAGAAAATATGATGGCACCCACGTAAACATAGCAAGTTATATTACACATTCAAACATGGCAGGAACAGAATTATGAAGGCATGTTGGTGAGCTTGTGTAACTCACTAAAGAGCAATACATGGCATGGAAAGGCAACCAACAGTAAGAAGACATGTTTAAGAAGCTAGGCATGGCAATAGCAAGGTCATAGGGTGCATGGAACACTAGCAAAACACATGGCAACAACTGAACTTAATGATAACAGGCTGACAGCAACATTATCAAGCAACTTTAGAGCAAGATTACAACAAGTTAAAGCAAGCTATAAATTCTACCAAGGGCATGTATGGTTAGAGCATGACATGTAGAACAAAACATGTTTAGTGATCATCTCCCGATTATGCATAGAATGACTAGTAGAAGCAGGTTTACATAGCATCGCGAAATAACAGATTCAGCCTAGCAAAACAGTAACAGCGAGAACACTACTTAACAAGCTCGATTCACTCACCACAAGTCATTGCATGACAAGATAAGCATAGCATCATCAAGAATACATGTTTTTGAAACAAACCAAGGCAAGAACAAGTTCATAGCATGCAAGGATCAACTATAGCAACCTTGGCAAAATTGAATAACATGTAAACAATCTGCCAGGAAACATTTTGAAGCAAAAGTAGAGCACGAAAATGATATGCTAGACTACTCCATAATTACCAAAAGGGGCATGAATGGATAGACAATAACCATATGTTTAAAACATCCTTACTGAAGTATCTCAAAATGTGCATGGATCTCTCTGTAGCATCATGTTTACATGGCATCAAAATAACAGCAAAACAGGGACTGAAATCAGCAACATCACGATGCCTAGTTTGCATGCTTGTGCTAGTCACCACATTGATCACAAAAATACATGGTAAGCACCTCTGTAAAGAAGACATGGCATAGTTCAAAACACATGTATACATCAACTTCATAGGATGCACACATCAATCATGGCAAAAATGACAAAAGAGCTCGTTCTGTTAACAGACAGCAGAAAACATTATGAAGCACTCTTGCAACGATGATTCAGGCATCAAGATGAGCTCAAATGAACATGATGCAATGGAATGAAATGATTTACTCGTTGACGCGAACAATTTGACATATTACACGCACGAAACGGAGCTACGAATCCAGAGATACGGCATGACGAACATGGCATGATATTGTTGAAATATTCGGGACTTAGCAGATTTCTCACCCCGGGGAAAAAGTCAACCGCGACGAGGACTTCGCCGGAATCTCACCGGAGAGGAGGGGGATGGTCGGAGACGGGCGGAGGAGGCCGGGGATGGGCGGATCCGAGCGGCGCCGGCCCGGATCTGGCCGGAGGAGGCCGGCGCGGGGCCTGCGGTGGCCGGGCCGGGGAGGCGCGGCGCGGCATCCGGCGAGGAGCGGAGCTCCAGCGGGGAGCTTGGGCTCGGGCTCGGGCGCCCATGGCCGGCGACAGCGAGGCAGCTGCCCGAGGCCGGGTCAGGCGCTGGCGGGCGCGAGGCTGCAGGGCGGCGAAGGGGAGGCGAGGGGCCGGCAGGGCGCGGTCGCGATGGCGGCGGCCGAGGTCGCCGGCGCCGGGAGGCGAGGCGGCGGCGGAGGAACCGGCGACGGTGCGAAGGCGGCGGAGCTTCGGGCGCGCGGCGGCGGGGTAGGCGCGGGTCGACGGCGCGGCCGGATGGGCTCGGGCGGGCCGCGCCCGGGCCGAGCGGGCCGGCATCGGCTGGCGGCGGGGAGTGCCACGTGGTGCTCCCTGATTCGCTAGCGGCAGCGACTGGACGCGTCCGGCGCGGACGGACATGTCCGGCGCGGCGCGGAGGGGAAAATTTAGGGTTAGGGATGGATTTGATCCAGAATTTCGGGGGAGGAGGTGTTTTTATAGGTAGAAGGAGCTAGGAAAGTCCAAATGAGGAGCGGTTTTCGCCCACACGATCGTGATCGAACGACCGAGAGCATGGAGGGGAGTTAGATGGGTTTTGGGCCACTTTGGAAGGGGTGTTGGACTGCAAAGAGAGAGGGGCTTTACGGTTACCCGGTTAACCGTTGGAGTACCAAACGACCTCCAAATGGCACGAAACTTGACAGGCGGTCTACCGGTGCTATACCAAGGCCGCTTGGCAAGACTCGGCCCATTCCGAGAACGTTTAACACCCGCTCACAACGAGAGGCAAAAGGGGAACGCCGGAGGACATAGGAGTGCCGGATTGCAAAACGGACAACGGGGAAAAAGCTCGAATGCATGAGACGAACATGTATGCAATGCAATGCACATGATGACATGATAAAATGCAACACGCAAGCAAATGGCATGGCAACAACGACGAATAACTGGCTGACATCTGGCGCATCGAAACCGGGGCGTTACATATTTCCAACAGTCTCCCACTTGCACTAGAGTCAATAATCTAGTTACATTGTGATGAATCGAACACCCATAGAGTTCTGGTGTTGATCATGTTTTGCTCGCGAAAGAGGTTTAGTCAATGGATCTGCGACATTCTAATCTGTATGTACTTTGCAAATATCTATGTCTCCATCTTGAACATTTTCACGGATGGAGTTGAAACGACGCTTGATGTGCCTGGTCTTCTTGTGAAACCTGGGCTCCTTGGCAAGGGCAATAGCTCCAGTGTTGTCACAGAAGAGTTTGATCGGCCCCGACGCATTGGGTATGACTCCTAGGTCGGTGATGAACTCCTTCACCCATATTGCTTCATGTGCTGCCTCCGAGGCTGCCATGTACTCCGCTTCACATGTAGATCCCGCCACGACGCTCTGCTTGCAGCTGCACCAGCTTGCTGCTCCACCATTCAACATATACACGTATCCGGTTTGTGACTTAGAGTCATCCAGATCTGTGTCGAAGCTAGCATCGACGTAACCCTTTACGACGAGCTCTTCGTCACCTCCATAAACGAGAAACATGTCATTTGTCCTTTTCAGGTACTTCAGGATATTCTTGACCGCTGTCTAGTGTTCCTTGCCGGGATTACTTTGGTACCTTCCTACCAAACTTACGGCAAGGTTTACATCAGGTCTGGTACACAGCATGGCATACATAATAGATCCTATGGCTGAGGCATAGGGGATGACACTCATCTCTTCTTTATCTTTTGCCGTGGTCGGGCATTGAGCCGAGCTCAATCTCACACCTTGCAATACAGGCAAGAACCCTGTCTTGGACTGATCCATTTTGAACTTCTTCAAAATCTTATCAAGGTATGTGCTTTGTGAAAGACCTATGAGGCGTCTCGATCTATCCCTATAGATCTTGATGCCTAATATGTAAGCAGCTTCTCCAAGGTCCTTCATTGAAAAACACTTATTCAAGTAGGCCTTAATGCTGTCCAAGAATTCCATATCATTTCCCATCAAAAGTATGTCATCGACATATAATATGAGAAATGCTACAGAGCTCCCACTCACTTTCTTGTAAACGCAGGCTTCTCCATAAGTCTGCATAAACTCAAACGCTTTGATCATCTCATCAAAGCGAATGTTCCAACTCCGAGATGCTTGCACCAGCCCATAAATGGATCGCTGGAGCTTGCATACTTTGTTAGCATTCTTAGGATCGACAAAACCTTCCAGCTGCATCATATACAGCTCTTCCTTAAGATAACTGTTAAGGAATGCCGTTTTGACATCCATCTGCCATATCTCATAATCATAGTATGTGGCAATTGCTAACATGATTCGGACGGACTTAAGATTCGCTACGGGAGAGAAAGTCTCATCGTAGTCAACCCCTTGAACTTGCCGATAACACTTAGCGACAAGCCGAGCTTTATAGATGGTGACATTACCATCCGCGTCCGTCTTCTTCTTAAAGATCCATTTGTTTTCTATCGCTCGCCGATCATCGGGCAAGTCAGTCAAAGTCCATACTTTGTTTTCATACATGGATTCTATCTCGGATTGCATGGCTTCTAGCCATTTGTTGGAATCTGGGCCCGCCATCGCTTCTTCATAGTTCGAAGGTTCACCGTTGTCTAACAACATGATTTCCAGGACAGGGTTGCCATACCACTCTGGTGTGGAACGTGTCCTTGTGGACCTACAAAGTTCAGTAGCAACTTGATCCGAAGTACCTTGATCATCATCATTAATTTCCTCTCCAGTTGGTGTAGGCACCACAGGAACATTTTCCTGAGCTGCACTACTTTCCGGTTCAAGAGGTAGTACTTCATCAAGTTCTACTTTCCTCTCACTTACTCCTTTCGAGAGAAACTCCTTTTCCAGAAAGGATCCGTTCTTGGCAACAAAGATCTTGCCTTCAGATCTAAGGTAGATGGTATACCCAATGGTTTCCTTAGGGTATCCTATGAAGATGCATTTTTCCGACTTGGGTTCGAGCTTTTCAGGTTGAAGTTTCTTGACATAAGCATCGCATCCCCAAACTTTTAGAAACGACAGCTTAGGTTTCTTCCCAAACTATAATTCATACGGTGTCGTCTCAACGGATTTAGACGGTGCCCTATTTAAAGTGAATGTAGCTGTCTCTAGAGCGTATCCCCAAAATGATAGAGGTAAATTGGTAAGAGACATCATAGATCGCACCATATCCAATAGAGTGCGATTACGACGTTCGGACACACCGTTACGCTGAGGTGTTCCAGGCGGCGTGAGTTGTGAAATGATTCCACATTTTCTTAAGTGTGTACCAAATTCGTGACTTAAATATTCTCCTCCACGATCTGATCGTAAGAATTTTATCTTTCGGTCACATTGATTCTCTACTTCATTCTGAAATTCCTTGAACTTTTCAAAGGTCTCAGACTTGTGTTTCATCAAGTAGACATACCCATATCTACTTAAGTCATCAGTGAGAGTGAGAACATAACGATATCCTCCGCGAGCCTCAACGCTCATTGGACCACACACATCAGTATGTATGATTTCCAATAAGTTGGTTGCTCGCTCCATTGTTCCGGAGAACGGAGTCTTGGTCATTTTGCCCATGAGGCATGGTTCGCATGTGTCAAATGATTCATAATCGAGAGACTCTAAAAGTCCATCAGCATGGAGCTTCTTCATGCGCTTGACACCAATGTGACCAAGGCGGCAGTGCCACAAGTATGTGGGACTATCGTTATCAACTGTACTTCTTTTGGTATTCACACTATGAATATGTGTAACATTACGTTCGAGATTCATTAAGAATAAACCATTGACCATCGGGGCATGACATAAAACATATCTCTCATATAAATAGAACAACCATTATTCTCGGATTTAAATGAGTAGCCATCTCGCATCAAACGAGATCCAGATACAATTTTCATGCTCAAACTTGGCACTAAATAACAATTATTAAGGTTTAAAACTAATCTCGTAGGTAAATGTAGAGGTAGCGTGCCGACGGCGATCACATCGACCTTGGAACCATTCCCGGCGCGCATCGTCACCTCGTCCTTCGCCAGTCTCCGCTTATTCCGCAGCTCCTGCTGTGAGTTACAAATATGAGCAACGGCACCGGTATCAAATACCCAGGAGTTACTACGAGTGCTGGTAAGGTACACATCAAATACATGTATATCATATATACCTTTAGTGTTGCCGGCCTTCTTGTCCGCTAAGTATTTGGGGCAGTTCCGCTTCCAGTGACCCTTCCCTTTGCAATAAAAGCACTCAGTCTCAGGCTTGGGTCCATTCTATGACTTCTTCCCAGCAACTGGCTTACCGGGCGCGGCAACATCTTTGCCATCCTTCTTGAAGTTCTTCTTACCCTTGCCCTTCTTGAACTTAGTGGTCTTATTGACCATCAACACTTGATGTTCTTTCTTGATTTCAACCTCTGCTGACTTCAGCATTGAAAATACTTCAGGAATGGTCTTCACCATCCCCTGCATATTGTAGTTCAGCACGAAGCTCTTGTAGCTTGGTGGGAGAGACTGAAGGATTCTGTCAATGACCGCCTCGTCCGGGAGGTTGATCTCCAGCTGGGACAGGCGGTTATGCAACCCAGACATTTTGAGTATGTGCTCACTGACAGAACTGTTTTCCTCCATCTTACAGCTATAGAACTTGTCAGAGACTTCATATCTCTCGACCCGGGCATGAGCTTGGAAAACCATTTTCAGCTCCTCGAACATCTCATATGCTCCGTGTTTCTCAAAACGCTTTTGGAGCCCCGGTTCTAAGCTGTAAAGCATGCCACAATTAACGAGGGAGTAATCATCAGCACGTGATTGCCAAGTGTTCATAACGTCTTGGTTCTCTGGGATGGGTGCTTCACCTAGCGGTGCATCTAGGACATAATCTTTCTTGGCTGCTATGAGGATGATCCTCAGGTTCCGGACCTAGTCCGAATAGTTGCTGCCATCATCTTTCAGCTTGGTTTTCTCTAGGAACGCGTTGAAGTTCATGTTGACATGAGCGTTGGCCATTTGATCTACAAGACATATTTTGCAAAGGTTTTAAACTAAGTTCATGATAATTAAGTTCATCTAATCAAATTATTTAATGAACTCCCACTCAGATTGACATCCCTCTAGTCATCTAAGTGTTTACACGATCCGAGTCGACTAGGCCGTGTCCGATCATCACGTGAGACGGACTAGTCATCATCGGTGAACATCTCCATGTTGATCGTATCTTCCATACGACTCATGTTCGACCTTTCGGTCTCTTGTGTTCCGAGGCCATGTCTGTACATGCTAGGCTCGTCAAGTTAACCCTAAGTGTTTCTGCATGTGTAAAACTGTCTTACACCCGTTGTATGTGAACGTAAGGATCTATCACACCCGATCATCACGTGGTGCTTTGAAACGACGAACTTTAGCAACTGCGCACAGTTAGGGGGAACACTTTCTTGAAATTATTATAAGGGAACATCTTATTTACTACCGTCGTTCTAAGTAAACAAGATGCATAAACATAATAAACATCACATGCAATTATATAAAGTAGTGACATGATATGGACAATATCATATAGCTCCTTCGATCTCCATCTTCGGGGCTCCATGATCATCTTCGTCACCGGCATGACACCATGATCTCCATCATCATGATCTCCATCATCGTGTCTTCATGAAGTTGTCACGCCAACGACTACTTCTACTTCTATGGCTAACGCGTTTAGCAATAAAGTAAAGTAATTTACATGGCATTCTTCAATGACACGCAGGTCATACAAAAATAAAGACAACTCCTATGGCTCCTGCCGGTTGTCATACTCATCCACATGCAAGTCGTGATTCCTATTACAAGAACATGATCTCATACATCACAATATATCATTCATCATTCATCACAACTTCTGGCCATATCACATCACATGACAATTGCTGCAAAAACAAGTTAGACGTCCTCTAATTGTTGTTGCATCTTTTACATGGCTGCAATTGGGTTCTAGCAAGAACGTTTTTTTACCTAGGAATAACCACAACGTGATTTTGTCAACTTATATTTACACTTCATAAGGACCCTTTTCATCTAATCCGCTCCAACTAAAGTAGGAGAGACAGACACCCACTAGCCACCTTATGCAACTAGTGCATGTCAGTCGGTGGAACCTGTCTCACGTAAGCGTACGTGTAAGGTCGGTCCGGGCCGCTTCATCCCACAATACCGCTGAAGCAAGAAAAGACTAGTAGCGGCAAGCAAGTTGACAAGATCTACGCCCACAACAAATTTGTGTTCTACTCATGCAATAGAGAACTACGCATATACATAGCTCATGATGCCACTGTTGGGGAACGTTGCAGAAAATTAAAAAATTTCCTACGGTTTCACCAAGATCCATCTATGAGTTCATATAAGCAACGAGTCATGGGAGAGAGATTGCATCTACATACCACTTTGTAGATCGCGTGCGGAAGCGTTCAAGATAACAGTGATGATGGAGTCGTACTCGCCGTGATTCAAATCACCGATGACCAAGTGCCGAACGGACAGCACCTCCGAGTTCAACACACGTATGGAGCGGATGACGTCTCCTCCTTCTTGATTAAGCAAGGGGAAAGGAGAGGTTGATGATGATCCAGCAGCACAACGACATGGTGGTGGATGCAGCAGAACTCCGGCACGGCTTCGCCAAGCTGCTGCGGGAGGAGGACGAGGTGTAGCAGGGGGAGGGAGGTGCCAATGCATAGGGTGCGGCTACCCTCCCCCCTGCCCTCCTTTATATAGGCCCCCAAGGGGGGGGCGCCGACCCTGGGAGATCCAATCTCCCAAGGGGGCGGCGGCCAGGGGGGGTGGAGTGCCCCCAAGGCAAGTGGTGCCCCCCCCACCTAGGGTTTCCAACCCTAGGCGCAGAGAGGGGGGGCCAGGGGGGCGCACCAGCCCACTAGGGGCTGGTTCCCCTCCCACTTCAGCCCACGGGGCCCTCCGGTATAGGTGGCCCCACCCGGTGGACCCCCGGGACCCTTCCGGTGGTCCCGGTACAATATTGGGTGACCCCGAAACTTTCCCGATGGCCGAAACAGCACTTCCTATATATAATTCTTTACCTCCGGACCATTCCGGAACTCCTCGTGACGTCCGGGATCTCATCAGGGACTCCGAACAACATTCGGTTTGCTGCATACTCATATTCATACAACCCTAGCGTCGCCGAACCTTAAGTGTGTAGACCCTACGGGTTCGGGAGAAATGCAGACATGACCGAGACGGCTCTCCGGTCAATAACCAACAGCAGGATCTAGATACCCATGTTGGCTCCCACATACTCCTCGATGATCTCATCGGATGAACCACGATGTCGAGGATTCAAGCAACCCCATATACTATTCCCTTTGTCAGACGGTATGTTACTTGCCCGAGACTCGATCGTCGGTATCCCAATACCTCGTTCAGTCTCGTTACCGGCAAGTCACTTTACTCGTATCGTAATGCATGATCCCGTGACCAGACACTTGGTCACTTTGAGCTCATTATGATGATGCACTATCGAGTGGGCCCAGTGATACCTCTTCGTTATCCGGAGTGACAAATCCCAGTCTCCATCCGTGTCAACCCAACAGACACTTTCGGAGACACCTGTAGTGCACTTTTATAGTCACCCAGTTACGTTGTGACGTTTGGTACACCCAAAGCACTGCTACGGTATCCGGGAGTTACACGATCTCATGGTCTAAGGAAAAGATACTTGACATTGGAAAAGCTCTAACAAAATGAACTACACGATCTTGTGCTATGCTTACGATTGGGTCTTGTCCATCACGTCATTCTCCTAATGACGTGATCCCGTTGTCAATGACATCTAATGTCCATAGTCAGGAAACCATGACTATCTGTTGACCAACGAGCTAGTCAACTAGAGGCTTACTAGGGACGTATTGTGGTCTATGTATTCATACGTGTATTACGATTTCCGGATAATACAATTATAGCATGAATAAAAGACAATTATCATGAACAAGGAAATATAATAATAATCCTTTTATTATTGCCTCTAGGGCATATTTCCAACAAGGGGAACCAGCCCCTAGTGGGCTGGTGCTCCCCCCCTGGCCCCCCCTGCGCCTAGGGTTAGAAACCCTAGGTGGGGGCGCGCCCCACTTGCCTTGGGGGGCACTCCAACCCCCCTGGCCGCCGCCCCCCTTGGGAGATTGGATCTCCCAGGGCCGGCGCCCCTCCCCCCTGGGGGCCTACATAAAGGAGGGGGAGGTAGGGCAGCCGCACCCTGTGTCTTGGCGCCTCCCTCCCCTGCTACACCTCTTCCTCCTCCCGCAATAGCTTGGCGAAGCCCTGCCGGAGTTCTACTACATCCACCACCACGCCGTCGTGCTGCTGGATCTTCATCAACCTCTCCTTCCCCCTTGCTGGATCAAGAAGGAGGAGACGTCACGCTGACCGTACGTGTGTTGAACGTGGAGGTGTCATCCGTTCGGCGCTAGGATCTCCGGTGATAGGATCACGACGAGAACGACTACCTCAACCCCGTTCTCTTGAACGCTTCCGCACGCAATCTACAAAGTGGTATGTAGATGCATCTCTCTCCTATCACTCGTTGCTTAGATGAACTCATAGATGGATATTGGTGAAACCGTAGGAAAATTTTTATTTTCTGCAACGTTCCCCAACAGTCTCCCGCGGCGCGACTCGCCCCTGCTACCACCCCTGGCGAGCCATCCTCTACGCCGTGCCGAGCACTCGGCTCGGCCCTGCCTGTGCTTTCCGCGCCGGCCACGCACTCCGATGCCCCCGACGACGGGCCCCTGGTGCCCCCTCGGCTACCCCCGGCGACGCGGCCCCGCTGGCCGCCCCCGACACCGTGGCCCCTTCGACCGTTCCCGCCGCGCCCTCTGGTGCCGCTGCGGGCGGGCCCTCGGCGTCTCCGAAGACCGGCTCGAGCTCATCCTCGTTGGTCCCCCTCTCGGCTCCGCCGGCTACCGCCGCACCTCTCATCAGTGTGGTCACTCGGGCTCAGACTGGGATGTTTTGTCCCAGCACGCACTACACCACCGACGAGTACGCGTGTGCCGCGTCTACCCCAGCCCCATCCCCACTCCCCGCCTCCGTCCATGCAGCCCTTCAAGATCCGAACTGGCTTGATGTGATGCGTGAGGAGTTCGATGCCCTGCAGCGCAACCGTACGTGGCAACTTGTTCCGCGGCCTCCCCGTGCCAATGTCATCACTGGCAAGTGGGTCTTCCGCCACAAGACTCGCCCCGACGGTTCCCTTGAGCGCTACAAGGCGCGTTGGGTCGTGTGCGGCTTCCGCCAGCGCGCTAGCGTGGACTTCACCGACACCTTCGCCCTGGTTGTCAAATTGGGCACGATTCGCGCTGTACTCCAGCTCGCTGTTTCTCGCGCCTGGCCTATTCACCAGCTCGACGTGTCCAATGCTTTTCTGCATGGCCACCTCGACAAGCAGGTGTTCTGTCAGCAGCCTACTGGTTTCGTCGACACCAACTATCCGGACCACGTGTGCTTGCTCTCCCGTTCTCTTTGCGGGTTGAAGCAGGCGCCTCGGGCCTGGTACCAGCGGATCACGGCCTTCCTTCAGCAGTAGGGGTTCCGGTCCACACGGTCTGATGCCTCCCTGTTTGTGTATCACCAGGGCACCGGCACCGCGTACCTTCTCCTCTACGTTGATGACATCATCCTGACTGTGTCCTCGCCAGCGCTACTTCAGCAGATCACAGCTCGCCTCGGCATCGAGTTTGCCCTCAAGGACTTGGGGGCTCTCCACTACTTCCTCGGCATCGAGGTTGTTCGTCGGGCCACTGGCTTCTTTCTGCACCAGCAGAAGTATGCCCACGAGCTTCTGGAGCGAGCGGGCATGCTTAACTGCAACTCTGCTCCTACGCCTGTCGACACGAAGGCTAATGTGTCCGCCGTCGAGGGTTCTCCGGCGTCCGACGCTACCTTCTACAGCTCCATCGTCGGTGCTCTTCAGTACCTCACGCTGAAGTGTTCGGACATTCAGTACGCTGTCCAGCAAGTGTGCCTTCACATGCATGCTCCTCGTGATATTCATTGGGCTCTGGTGAAACTTATTCTCCAGTACATACGTGGCACCACAGCTATGGGTCTCACCCTGACAGCATCACCTGACACCAGCCTTGTCGCCTACTCCGGCGTCGACTGGGCTGCGTGTCCCGACACTCGACACTCCACTTCCGACTACTGTGTCTACCTACGGTCTCACGATCGAGCACCGAGGCTGAGTACAAGGATGTGGCCAACGCCGTCGCAGAGTGTTCTTGGCTACGACGGCTACTTCAGGAGTTGCTATGTGAGGTCACCAAGGCTACGCTTGTCTACTATGACAACGTCTCCGCGGTGTTCCTCGCTGCCAACCCTGTCCATCACCGACGGACGAAACATATTGAGCTCGACATTCACTTCGTCAGGGAGCACGTCGCACTTGGTCGTGTTTGAGTTCTACATGTGCTCACCGATCAGCAGTTCGCCGATGTTATGACCAAGGGACTACCCACCTCGACATTCGAGGGCTTTCGGTCCA
>NC_041381.1:576231573-576238216 GCF_002162155.2 Triticum dicoccoides | reverse complement strand
GGTCTGGGTTTCGTATGCAGTACCTGTAGTGTCGGTCTCCCTCTGTATGTACGTGTATCTTAGGAGACACGATACCGGTCACACCCCTTATACCTATGTATATGTGCCTAGTGCACGATCAATCAATTATCGATGCACCAAATCATTCTCCACAATAACTAATTCGATCACACATGCTAATTGCCTGAAAACCTGAAGGTTGCATGTGCCGGCAATTGACGATTGTCTGAAATCAGGAGACATTTTCGACATTTGTTCTTGATGGCCGTTCTCAGTGTTCTGATCCAAAATTAAGGATACTAGTCGTCAACCCGTGCATCTGCACGGGCTAATCATTTTTTAGAACTGTAAATAAACAAACTAAAATCATTTGTTAGATACATACTATTTAGAAATATAAAATATAGAAAATGCAACAATAGCCTTTTCAACGATTTTTTTTTTGGAAACATGCAAATTTAGGTTTGCTAAAGCAGAATATATATTTTTTTCATGCTAAATGCTAAAAAAAGGTTCCAAATTTAAAGGTACTTCAAATCGTAGATGGTAGTTGTGTAATAAAACATATAATGACGATATTAATGAATAATTAGAGTATTCCTTGGCTCATATTAATGACGATATTGCAAAGCGACTTAAAGTCTGTAGTGTTTTACTTAGCTTGGTTATATATGCAAATAATCCAAGTTAGCATACTAAATGTTATGTAAAACATGCACTTGCAAGAAGCACAACACTGCAACTAAACACATTTGAGGCCCCTGGTTCGTAAAAATAACAGACCCTAAAGGTACTATAGAATTTTAACCGACATATAAAGTGATGTAGTACCAATTTGAGAAGATATGGTGACATCTTATTATTGGTGCAGTCACCCCAATTATTTTCTTATGATTTTTTTGCTTAATAATAAGGCATGTGCGTAAAATGATGACGGAACAGTTGCCCTCTAGATATATATTATTTGTGAGCTTATATGAGCTTATAAGACTACAAACTTGGAGAGCCGTAGAAACTGCATGTAGTTTTTATTTAGTTATTCAAAGGTGTCATCTTACTGTTATCCCACTACCAAGATCGGAGCTTTCATTTCTTGTTACTCGGTACCCTGAATACTTTCTAAAAAGGTAGTCAAACTCCTCTTAGCTGACATATTCAATTTCCAAAAAAAACATATGACTTAATTAACAAAGTACATTATTAGTTACAAAAAGAAGAGGTCAAATATTAATTTATTCTTATAATTTTAATACATATGCCACCTAGTATAAATGATCCAAAAAAGAAAACCTATGAGGCCATACGGTGGCACCATCATCACCATGTTTTTTGAAGTTTACAGATCACCTAAGATTTCGCTGCAAAACAGGAGAGTTGCCTTACTAAGGATATTACCAGGTGATTCCACAGTCAATTATTCTTCACTAAATTCGTCACCATCTGAAATAGCATATAAGTAGAGATCTGCAGACATTAACTAATGCAAGTGTACCAAGGCAACTATATCACACATCATAACCAGTTGTCTATATACAATCTGATCACTTTGAAAAGTTGAAACAATTTATAAATAGATTAGGGAATTACACCATCTAGACCATTGACCGTGAACTGAAATATTCAGAGAAAGATCTTCACAAAAGACAATTACTATCGAAATCAAATTTGGAAGGGTGGTCTCTTAAAATAAAGTACTTCCTAACAGATACTGGCAAATGGATTAGTAACTTACATAAGCTAACATACCTACAATAAAATCACTTGACAGAGGAATCCTTCTGAATCAATCTGCTAATCTTTCACTACAGATAAGTCATAGGGAAGCTATAAGAAAATAAATAAATAGGAGATTCTAGCTAAAGAACACCTAATTGCAGTATCATAACAATCAGCACATCATCTTCACAGGAGCTGTGAAGTCTTTACTTGGTTCTCCTTTTCGCTGTGTTAAAATCAACGTCAGGTGCACCAATTTTTGCATTTAAAGGTATTGGATTGCCTGATGATATTCAAATCGACATAAACTCTAGGTGCACTTGTAGATAATAGTGAGTAGTATCTAGTATGTATACACTTGGTATTAACTTTCCTATACAATAAATATACGCATAGCAATATTTGAATCTTATTGATATAAATACAGGCCTATCAAATATTTGATAGTTTTTGATGTTACGGTGACAACACGGCCCAAATAATCCACATCAATTTGGTTGACCTTGTCGCATTAAATTTTTCATCCATGTATATTCCAAGAGTCGTAACAATTAGCACTTGTACTCGTTTAGCTTCCTCGAATATACTCATTCAATTCGAATCGCAATATCATGAATCTTTCAAATCCCATGACTGTCTATGTTTCTTCAGTATGCCCGATGTAATTTGCTACGGCAACGACAACTGCCGAGTAAAGTGGTGTTAATATGCAGAAAACATTGAAATTAATGATTTCAAAAAATATAGTTGTACCAGAAAGTAAATTTTCTAGTCATCTCTTGTGGGAGGAACATCAATGCTAGAAAATGTGAAGCTTTGTTCTTCTATTTCAATCTTTTTGAGACCTTGAATATATTGAAATTTTGTTGTGTGCAAGAAAATAAGTATCTTGTCGTCTATCAATGAACGGAGAATCAGTGCAGATATAACCTTATAATTTGATATCATTTTGACTGAACCATCTTGGATCAATTGCCTGAACTTGTTAACCATACGTTCAATTACGTGTATATGAATGCAATACGAACAATGCAGTCTAACAATGTGAACCAAAAGGCCGTAAGAAAATTGCCAGAAAAAAATTGGGCGGGCTATTGATTTTAAAATGCATAAACACTATTTTTTTATAGTAGACAAAATTGCATTCGGAGAAATAGTAGATTCTAAAAGAAAGTGAGAAACATGTGCAACACGCTTTTACAATGCTACTATCAAATCCAACTATATAATCCCTTTATAACTCACAAAGTAAAAAAACTTTGGTTAGGTACTGATTTAGAAAGCTTTCATAGTCAGATTTATATAAACACTGGAGATGTGTTTCTACTATAACACATGTGTAATTCCTTGAATACCTTCTATTACAGTACTATGTATACGATGTCTACCAGCAAGCTATTACCTTGCAACAAAGCCTGTGGAAAAGAGATGTAAATGGGAAAGAGCAATACCGTCAAACTGGAAATTTCTGCTTCATGCAATCAATATCCTTCAGGAGGATATGTATAGCTGTAACAAATAATAAAAATAACTAAAATAACAAACACCGTCTGTTAGCACCAAAAGTATGCGGTGAAATGGAAATTGAAAATCGTTCAAGTCTAGCCGAGTAGTGAGTTAATCTAATAAAATTTTGGAATAGTACAACTATTATTTTAACAACAGAAGTATTTGCTCTGCATGGTTTATGATTCATTATGACGCTGCTGATGCATACACATTTAGAACTAATTTAAAGAGATCCATAGGAATTTTTGACAGGTCAAAAGAATAGATGGTTAGTGCAAGAAGATAAGCCTGTTCAGAGCATACACAAATTGCAATAAGTTTAATTACCTTTGGGACTAATCTTAGTGAAAAGATAGCTATATATACAACTGCAATAACGTTCAGAATATAATGGCTTCACTGTTTGCCTGATTACCTAATCAGATTTTGGCCAAATACCTATCACTGTCACACACAGACACAAAAGTTGGTAGGTTTGAGGTTATAAGGAAATAAAACAAAGTGGGGAAATATTAATGCTTTACTAAAGAAGAAGAACAGGACGAAGAAACAATAGTGCAATCCGAAAAATGCCACTATTACACTTGAATGCTGCGACCATTTTCCATCAGTACCATAGCAAGAATCTGGGTTTCCTCTCACATCAAGCATAACTTTAGTTCAGAACTTCAGACATTTACAATTGTACGACTGCTGTATATGGACCTAAACAAAAATCAGAGGTGACAGAATTATGTTTCAATGGAACTATATATGGATAATTTGATTAACTGAAGAGTACGTGCTGCAGATTTCACCACTGGAACACTCCAGAGATCGCATACCTATGGTTTAGGTTTAGGATTATAGATATTGACTGCGAGTGTCATGCCCAACATTGACTATAGAATCATGTATTTCATCACAATAGTACAACTACACATGTTCGTTCTCACAGGACTGACGACATCACATATGACCAACTCTGCATATGAATTCATGTCTAACAGAAACATATCCTATGCTGGCCTACAAATCCTAGACCCTGCAATTCCAAGAGAACAACAAAATAGAGGAGACCATCAACTCACAACTTAATTCCACGAAACAGGGGATTTGACACGTGCACACGCAGCAAGGTTCACTCGTGAGCGGAACACATTCAGAAAAGCTAGCCATGATCGATCCCTCCGGCCGGATGAGCACACGTCACGCATCCATCCCTATGGAGTATAAGAATGGAAGAATAGTTGTGTTTCAAAGAGTAGTTGAGAAAAATGAATCGATGATACATAGGAAACAGAAATACAGATAATTATAGCATACACATTATTCATTGTTATATATACAGAGTCGTAGCCATAGAATTAAATACATACAAAATTATAAGTAGCTGCATCATAAAATTCAATTAAATTTTTAGTAAAATTAAATTGTTGACTCAATGGCTGCCATTGAGTCACGACCAACACTTTGCCAGTCAAAAAATTAAGTCGTTCTTCAATTAACACAACACTATATTATCATCTCTTAGATTTAAAGGGAGCACCACCGAGTTAAAAGTACATGATAATCATATAATTTCTTATTTATTCAAACTAATTAAGTATAACCTTGTACATAGAAGGAAACAATTCAAGCATTCTACTCAGCGTAATCCATTATATTAACATGATTCTGTGGACATTCGAGCAAGGCATGCATCCCTACCAAGTGCTCCTACCAAGAGAACTAAAGAAGATTTTGGATATGTGACAACACATTATTTATTGAGCTTATAGGAAAATCAGGTCAACCTCAGAGCTATACTAAAGACCTCTTAGACAGACAGCAAGATATTCAAGATAATCTGGGAACTTCTACTGTATTCAACTATTTTCGAGATCACATCCCTACCATGATTCATACATATGCAGATAATTATTGGAATACATGCCACTTGCATGTCTGAAAACATGGAGCAATGACCCGTATATGCTAGTAGATCCAGTCAACATAGCTGTAAATCGGTAATCTTGTAAAACTTAATGATGCAGAACAAAACTTAAAGCTAGCTGAGCAGGCCCGTTTTGCTGCCTCCTCTCTATACCCTTCTTTTGCTGTGGACTTACCGAAGGTTGAATAAGTATTTTGACTTACCTCCATTAGCACAACCGTACTGGTCACTTGATTAATGAAATAGACAACTGGGAGGCTGAGAACCTTATATGATGGAATGATAAGATAGTTGCTCAACAACTACATATTTGAATGACCATGTGTAACATCGAAATTCCCCAAATCAGTAATGTAAGAAGTGTACTCTGTAGACTTCTTCCCCCTCAAATTCTGACAAAAATACAGACTTGCTTCTTTTGTGATGAAAATCTCAAAACGTACACACGTATTCTTATAGAATAAAAATTTAAGATCCTTTAAATAAGGTATTCTAACTTAGTCATACGAATTTACATGAGAAAGATTGAAATATACATTGCCTGATTGCTAACAACACAAAAATTACAGTACGAATTTACATAAGAAAGAATTGGACTATCCATTGCCGATTGCTAACAACACAAAAAATACAATCACACCTCAACTTTTGAGGCATACATGTTCCGTTGCAGGCTCAAAAATAAATTAGCTTGGTAGAACCTACTGTCATGGGAATTGCCAACAGAAAATTATGGCTCTGTCTACTGGATGCTTACTGGGTTCATTACAAAAACAACAAACTGGAGGCACTTTGAAGTTAATGTTGATAGTTCTAATTATAGGCTCGCCTAATGGTCATGGCTGGGCTCTGAATCGCCTGATGGGCATAGCTCGGCTCTGAATCAATCTCCATGAGGTATCCAAAAAAATTACGGGAGAAGATTCAGGGTTCAATCCAAATCCAATAGGACGAATTCATGCACAAGACGTGATAGGAAAAAGTAGTTGAATCCCAATCCAGAAGAAAAGATAGGATGGTAAACCGGCAAGAAAAAAATCAAAAGAAAATTTGTGAGATACGAACCAGATCTAGATCAAGAAAAACAAATTTAAGGATGTAACCCCTTCACCACGGCAGATCCATGGCCCAACTTGCTTGCATTAGTTTGAGAGAACAGTAGTTTTGGTTTCCACTGGGATGAGAGAGATTGAAGAGAGAGGAAGGGACGATGGATGGAATACTTCGATGGGGCTGGGTCTCCAGAGAAATTACGGAGAGGAAGGCATAGGTGAATATATTTTTTTTCATGGGTGAGACAAAGGGACGGTGGATTATTTTCACTTTGCGTGGAGAGAGATCTCAAAAAAAAAACTTTGCGTGGAGAGGAAGAATAATGAATGGTTGGTGTTATCTCATCTTGTGAGCCTTTTTTAACAGACTAGCTAATTGCCTGTGCACCGGGGGCATATACCTATTCTAATGGTTCATCATCAATTCTGCCTCATTTTTCTTCCTCCACCC
>NC_041381.1:576172397-576231184 GCF_002162155.2 Triticum dicoccoides | reverse complement strand
CTATCAATGGCACGTCTAGCTCGCAATCCCTCCTCGCACCCCGTCGAAACTTCGAAACACACAAAATAATTTTATGAGGATGGCAATGCCTCGTATTTGGCTTCTATCATTGGGCATCTAACCGATTCATGTCCCCGTATTACCAAAGGACCATATGAGGGAATAATGTCATGGAAATCAATCAACCACGGTCACGTGACTAAAGTTCATCGACCGCCATGCACACCCGGACAATTGAACATTTCTCAGCAACATCCCATATTATTCGTCAGCACAAAAGAGCAGAGGAAGTGTATATACCAGACAATCTTCATGCATATTGACACCTTCCGTCCAAGACAATCGGAACTAACTGGGAAAGAAAAAGATGCATGCATACATGCAACAGCAATCTGAGATGATGGGAAAAAACCGACAGATCTTGAGAACTACATCAACAATATTGGGATCTAAACCTGGACACCAAGCAAGCAAGTGATGGACTGATTGGATACCTTGCAGTGGAGGCTCATGACGATGATGTAGCTGATCTTCTGGATGGTGTTTGAGGCGCTGCCTTTGATGCGAACCGATGATCTTCATTATCCACGTGAACATTATTTGTAGGAACTTGATGTTGCCAAAAAATAAACTACAATATTATTTATGATGAACAAACAAAAATCCCACTTGCTACTGGTTCCATATTAAGCTGGAAGACTGAACTCTGAAAACATGCAGCAAGCTCCCATAGATTTATCCAAGATGGATTACCCTATTATGACCTTGCTATTTCCGTTTATGTCAATTTTACCTCCATCCTCGGAGATTTTCTCCTGTAGAGTTCTCTTAATAGAGGAAGATGGTTGTCTCAAGGCTTATATGTACTACTGTCTACAGATTATATTACCTCCTTCCCAGAAGCTATTCTCCCATAGAGCTCGTTTAACAAAACAAGAAGATTGTCTTTGGGTTATTTCATAACCAGAAAATGCTAACAAAATAACCAATATGTCTGCATGTTATTAATTCTCAACCAGAAAATGCTATTATCTGAATAAGCTCCCATACAAATTATTAGTACTCGAGTAGAAAAAGAAGATCGTCTGCAGTTATTAGTTCTTGACTTGAACATGAATTGACTGGTATTCTGAAATTTTAATGATTTACCTTGAAGTTGTGATATGTCAATAGTCTAATCACTGCATGCGCGAGATAGGGCGGCAGCGTTCATGTGTGACGCGGCGACCTGCATGCGCAGCACTGAAGTTGTGAAATAATTTGTAAACTGCAGTAAGTAGAGTTGTAGACAAATTACCATTGCTCTAGTTATGCACAAATGAGATGAGATAATGGATTTTGCAACCGTTCAGAGGTCGCCGTTGAGTTGGCGACGCAGATCGATGGGCCGAAATTGCCTACCTAAGCACTCTGGTTCATCTATATGCTGATGCGCGAGCAGACAGGGTCTCGTCCACACATGGTTGTCGTCTCCAATCTGAGCCAGCCCGGGCCCGACGTCCTATAGGTACCGCGCGAGTGTTGCTGCCGTCCAGAATCGAGCGGCGACCTCGACATGACAGCATCTGGAGTTTGTCGGGTGGCTTCAGCATCGACGTCGAGGAGTCATGAGGCCATCAGGCGGCGTCTAGGCGCAGGGGAGACGGCATGGTGAGGATCCGGCGGCGCTGTTTCTCTCCACCCTTATATCAGATTGCATCCTGATCATATGACGTTGGATAGATCCTGGTGGAGCGAAGGGTGGAGGAAAGGGACGTAGGTTACGGGGGAGATCAGGGAAACAAATTAAAGCCCCCCAACTAATTATGGTTGGTTTCCAATAGAATTGATTGTGATTGAAATAAAACCGCTAGGTGCAAAAAAGAGGAAACCGGAGGAGGGAGGACGTACGAAGAGGAGGTGGGACGAACGAAGGGACGTAAGACGGGAGACGGAACACTCCGTTTCTTTTAGGGAATCATTTATATACGGCGCGCCGGCTGAAACTTGCGCCGGTCGGCCCCCCACGTACACGCACTGTATATGGGACCCACGCACCGCTCAATCACGCTGAGCCTTATCCCATCCCCTTGCATCGTCTTCCCACCACAGACATCTCTTTCGTCTTGCACGGCAATCCCCAATCATCTCCTTGCCGCACCTCGATTCTTCCTTTCTACTCCTCCATCCAAACGCATCGCGCATCCCACTGGCTCGGCAGCTCCACCGGTGCCAGAGGAGAAGTGCTCTCCTGCGCCGCGCGCTGCATCTAGTAACCCATCGGAGCCGGAGACGACGGCGACGAGCACCGGGTAGGAAGACGGCAAACACAAGGGCCAGATGCACCCCTCTCCATGGCCGTTCGCAGGCAGAGGTGTGCTCGTCGCCTTGTCCGCCGGCAACTGGATGCCTCCATGGCCGCCGCATCCATGGTTAGTTAGTCCCCATGGCCAAGCTGGAATCGACCACGGTGGCGACGAGTTTGTGCTGGAACCAGGTAATTTTTTTGCTGGATCCACCAATTTGTTTTGCTACAACCCTTTCTTTTTTTGCTACCATCCCCGTTTGATTTCGATGAACACTTTTTGCTGGAACCTCTTTTGATTTTTGCTGGAACCACTTCTTTTTTTGATGGAACCATCTTTCTCGGTTTGCAGCAAGTTGAGAGGATGATTGCCCCATCACTGCCATGATTTTTTGATACATCAAATTTTTGCTGGAACCTCTTTGATTTTTGCAGGAACTAGCATTTGAATTTGCTGCATAGGCTATGTTTATGCTGGGACGGCGACGGACGGCGGCTACATGTGTCTTTGCTGCATTTGTCTTTTTGTTGGAATTAGCAATTATTTTTGCTACAACAAGCCTCTGAAGAGCTGGAACCGGCAAGATTGCTTTTGTTTGCAGTCATCGGCAGCAGCGCATTTTTTGCTGGAACGCCATTTTTTGTTGTTGGAATAGGTTTTGGTTTTCGCTGGAACCGGTCTTATTTTCTGCTACAACGGGCTAATTGTTTTGCTCCAACAGATTACTGGAGTTTTTCTGTTTTGCTTTTCTTGCTGATTTTACTTTGCTACAATCGGCATGGGAAAAGCTTCAACCGTGAAAAAAAAAGCTTCAACCAGAGAGGGTGAGAAAAAGCTTGGACTAGCGAGAAAATAACTCTTCAACCAGGCGCACGCGAGCACGTGATGCCGGCCGGCTGCAGCCAGCGGGGCATGGTGATGCTGCATTGAGCGTGCTACGACGGAGCCGGCTAGTTGCTGCAACGACAGAGGCATCTGACGTGCTACGAGACGGCCCTGTCCCTATGTGGTGGCGGCTAGGTGCAACGACGACCTCTGCTAGATCCGGCGAGAACCGGTGCAGCGATGGCGGCGAGCCGGCGGGGCTTCGAAGTCAGCGGCAGGGGCGGCCATGGCGGGCTGCGTGCGTGTGGCGGGGTGTGCTGGAGATTTTTTTTGTATTGTTTTCCGCATGATGTATCAGAGGAGGGAAAAAAGAGGACCAGATCTGACGGCACTGGGAACTTTAATCGTACGGGTATGCGTTGACCGGCTCAATTTTGTGCCGGTGCGCCGGCGCCTATTACTCGACTTTCTTTTAGGTAGTAGAGAAGAGAAAAACGGTGACACTTTTATTGATTAATATGGTAATTCTTAGCTAATCTACACCGTTATAATTCGGACTCATGGGATTAACGGCTCTAATTTACTAATTAACGTGGTAATTTTTAGGAAGTTAATTAGTATAGGTATAGATAGATGTAATACAGTTCTCAGTGTTCTTGTACAGAAAGAAGTCGCGTTCGTTATTTGTGTTCCATGGTTGGGAATGGGGGCTTCTGGTGTCTGGTTCGTCATCGACGACAACCACCACGTGCTTCAGCTCACTGCTGCCGAGTCGATTCCAATAATTGAGCGGCAGGCCGTAACCAACAAAATATCTTCAGGAATGGCCTCGGCGGAGCACGGCAAGAAGCTGCGGATCCTGCTCGTCCCCTTCTTCGCCACGAGCCACATCGGCCCGCACGCCGACCTCGCCGTCCGCCTCGCCGCGGTCAGGCCTGACACCGTCGAGCCCACGATCGCTGTCACCCCAGCCAATGTCTCGGTTGCTCGATCAGCACTCGACCGGCACGGCCCCGCGGCGAGCGCTGCCATCAGGATAGCCACCTACCCGTTCCCGGACGTGGACGGCCTGCCGCCGGGCGTCGAGAACCTCTCCGCCGCTGCCGCGGGCGACGCGTGGCGCATCGACGCCGCTGCCATGGAAGGGACGCTGACGCCCCCCCCCTCAGGAGGCGCTCATCAGGGAGCGGTCCCCCGACGCTGTTGTCACCGATATCCACTTTTTCTGGATCTCCGTCATCGCGGACGAGCTAGGCGTGCCGTGCATCACGTTCAGCGTCATGCCCCCCTTCTCAACCCTCGCCATGCGCAATATCGCTGGCGCAATCGACGGCCTCTCCGATCAACAGGAGGTGGTCGTCCCTGGGTTTAGGCCCGAAGATTCGGATCCTAAGGACGGAGCTGCCGGAGTTCTTGAGACGCCAAGAGAGACACGACCGATTCAGCCCGGTCTTGGCGGGGCAAGCCAGGTGCTTCGGCCTCGCCGTCAACACCTTCTTGGACATGCAGCAGCAGTACTGTGAGTTGTACGCGCGCGTCCCGGCTGCGTGAAGCGCGCCTACTTCGTCGGGCCACTGTCACTGCCGTTGCCACCGGCCGGAGCAAGTGCCGTTGAGTCACCGTGCATCCGTTGGCTGGGCTCGATACCCAGATGCTCGGTGGTGTACGTATGCTTCGGCACCTACGCCTCCATCTCTGGAGATCAGCTTCGGGAGCTGGCCCTTGGCTTGGAATCCTCCGGCAAGCCGTTCTTGTGGGCGCTGAGGGCCGAGGGGTGGGCGCCGCCGGCGGGGTGGGAGGAGCGTGTCGGGAAGAGGGGGATGCTCGTCAGAGGGTGGGCCCCACAGACCGCCATCCTGGCTCATCCGGCCGTGGGGGCATTCCTGACGCACTGCGGGTCGAGCTCTCTGCTGGAGGCGGCGGCGGCCGGCGTGCTGATGCTGACGTGGCCGCTGGTGTTCGACCAGTTCATCGAGGAGAGGCTGGTCACGGACGTTCTCAAGATCGGAGAGAGGGTGTGGGACGGGCCACGGAGCACGAGGTACGAGGAGCAGCAGATGGTGCCGGCCGCGGCGGTGGCGCGGGCCGTGGCGAGGTTCTTGGAGCCTGGGGGAACAGGGGAGGCGGCGAGGGCTCGAGCGCAGGAGCTCGCCGTGAAGGCTCACGCCGCCGTGGCGGAAGGCGGGTCGTCGTACAATGATCTGCACAGGCTTATCAGCGATCTGATGGAAACACGGAAGATCTAGCCGAACCCATCGAGCAGGTGACCAAGTCGGACAGGTTCAGCGAGCTCGTGTCCAACGTGAGAGGAAGGAAGGGGAAGCAGAGAGATTGGTTTCCTTGGACTCGTGTGCGTGTCGATGGCGTCTCCTGAATTTGTTTCATTCTGTCATCCCGATTGCCTGAAAGCTCTGAAAGTGTTGCAAAGTGTTTGGTTTTGTAATTTAGGCGACATTTGCACAGCATCTGCAGATTATGATAGGCGATGTTAACCAATGGATAAATGGAGTTTTGTGTGGTAGCAAATGACAGAAATCAGGTGTTCAAAAGCTTGAGATTAACGCCCAACAATGACAGAAATCTGCTCTTTGCTCATCATGGCCCTCTTCAGCATTCAGAACAAAATGGAACGTTTTTTTTTCTTTTTGGACAAAAGGTAGGCAACGACCTTGCATCACCAACCAAACTAAACATTTTTTATTCCTTTTTAACGAAGGGAGGCGTGATGCAACCGAAGAATTGCACCGTATGCGTGGAGCCGTCAGTGAACTTCCCACTGGCAGTCTAGCGCCATTTTTCTCTTGGGGTCACAATTCCACCGATTGGACATACCATTGAATTGGCCGATAGATTCGACAATGAAGTAAGCCCTGAAGCATTTTCGCGTCCATTTGTCATTCTCCACGGCGGTTTTGATGGTCATAGTCCGGAGGGTGCAGTGCTTGAATGGTAAAGCTCTTTGAAGCTCTCCCGGTGTATCCAGGGGTCTGTCCTAAATTTTGGAAGTTTCTATTTGGTCTAATGTCGAAGGAAGCACAGTCGTTCGACCTTGCATTCTAACAACTATCGGCACACCAAAACATTACCCGGGCTCATTCAGCACCTCAGTCATCCCTGCTACTCGGACTCTGATTCATGATGCGTCTTATTCCCAAGAGATCACGCTTAGGCGTTCCAACGCCACATTTTATTCGGGGAAACACTTTCTATCTATAGTCTGATACTAGACCATCGTCAGACTTGTTGATTGCCGTCGATTCTATTTGAATCTAACGGTCATAGATTCATCATATCCTGTTGCTTCGTGTGCAAAAAGGAAAATCCCGTCGGCGCTTCGCTAACCACCCGCCCACACCGCGCGTATTCCCCTCCCCTAACCCCTCGCCCGCATCTGCTCCTCCCAACTCGCTTCGCGGAACCGTCGACGATGCCGTCAACTGCACCGCCCGTCCTCTTCGATTTCGCCATTTTCGTTGAACATGGCAGGCTCTCACCGCCCAGATCTCCTTTCTTCCCTCGCCTCGCACACGCCTCTCCTGAGTTCGCCATCAACCGCACCGACCGGCGCGTTCTGTCCGATCTCGCCACACACCAGCAGAATGGCTACTGGAGTACCACCCGCGACCCATGAATCAGCAGTTGCCTCTGTCCTTTCCCCCTCTCCTAAAGTCCCTCCTTAAAAACGAAGCTACCACATATTTTGTGCGTAGAGTATTATTGTATATATTGACTGATGTTGGGTGTGAAATTGCTCTTCCATGTATCAGCTCACTAAATCACCAATCAATCTATTTGGATTTGGTGCTCAGATCACCCACACGTGCCTATGTTGGTGCCAATCTTATATATTTTCTGTTTTCAGAAGCTTGTGCTTCCAACTTAGATGAGTAATGACCAGATAGCACTTTTTTGATGCTTCTTACTTATAGAGATTCCAAAGTATACTACATATGCTTCTACTATCTAGATAGTTTTCTTCTATAGTTTTTTTTTTGGTGAATTAGGTAGGTAGGTGGTAGAAACGTGCATCTCCATGTTGCTGGGTGTGTGTTTTATTTCCATTTGAATGTTCTATGCTTCAAATTAAGATGAATCATATTGACATTGCACGTTTTCATTTCCTTCTAGGAGGGTTAGGAGAGTCGTGGATCAGTGGGAGGATTTTCGTCTTCCCTTTTGCCTCTTCATTGTCTATGTTCGGAGAAGAAGGGGGCACACATGGTCGGTTGCACGAATTGGCCTCCTTACTATCCTCATCAAGGCTTTGTCCTGACTCTCCTCAAGTATGTTGAGATTGCATCCATGCTTCGAGCTTTCCAAGCTTCGTACATATAGTACTTGCATCATTGGTCCCTACAGTTTGCTTAATGTTTACCATATCAATGTTTCTACCCTGAGTCCAGTTTGCTTCATACATAGTCAACTTGTTCTTCTATGTTGTGTTTCGATTCGTTTCGATGCATCACACATGCTTGTAGGCGTCATGTATTTACTTAATCAACCACTAAATCATGTTTCCTAAATTTCACATATATTATGGGCAAGATGTATGTCACCCCTTCCTTGTTAATTTGCACGACTCTGCAGAAATCATTTTTACAACCATTTAAATAAAGATGCTTCCACTATACAAAAATTATGTTGAGATACTTGAATACGATGCATCCAATTTTCATGATTCATTTGTATCATACTTGTGCTTCTTCACGGTGCATAGTTTGCTTCGTACGCACCATAGTTATGCCTTCTTAATTTTGCATGGTTTACTTTATGTGCTTCTACATCATGTTGAGTTTGCTTCATTGCATGTTTCATATTGTTTCTTAGGCATCATCTTTTTATCCTAATCAAACTAATCATGCTTCCTTAATTTCTACAGGGCTAACGAGAATGTAAGATCATGCTTTCCCGACGGTGAGCGTGTCACGGTCATCGATGGTTGGCATGCAGTATGACATGAGATCGAGCATCTCCAGTGCCCAATGTTTTTTTCATCGTTTTGGAAGCAAACTAGCAAGACACGCACTCGGTTTTCCAAGGTCAAAGGTGTCTTTCCCTCGTTGGTGCCAGCGTTGATGCTCTTCATGGACTTTTGTGGCCGACGATGCGGACACCAACAGATTTGTGGGACAGAAGGAAAAAACAGATTTGTGGGAAAAAGGAAGCCACTAAGGCTAGGTCAGACACGGTTGATGGAGAAGGGCAGGGATGGACTGGGACGGGACCATAGCAGCGGTGCCACATATATGGTAGGCAGGAAGTGTACATGCTATGTATACAAAGCAAGTAAATTGCTTGTAGGTCAAAAAATATACAATCTAAACACAATGGGATCGTCGCTGAAAAATAAAGGAAGCGCACCACATGATACTGCTTGGGGAGAAAGACAGCTATGAATTATGAAGCATATATTTTATATGAGGAAAATGAAAACATTTGTATTTCTTGGAATCACGTCCCTAATTTGCTGGAAGCATGTGTTATGTGTACTTATGATAATGGTTATTTCGTGTAAAAAAATTGTCTTATATATTTAGATCATTCTTCTAGTCGTTGAATTTATTTCCATTAGGTAGAGAACAAATTTCTATTAATCCGTAGCAAGTTTAGTTCACCGTGGAAGCACATGCGTTGATAAACAAAAGCGGGTTTAATTCCACATTACAATGAAGAAAATGTTTTGATTCTCATGGAAGCAAATTTAAATAATAATGGATCAAGATTTGCTGCCTAAGAAAGCAAATACTACTAGTCTTCACGTCAAAAGCTATAACATGGAAGTAGTAGTTATGGAGAGATATGCTTCCTTATCTGGGGAAAACAATGGCACGAGGAGAGACGTGGGAGTCGGGCGAGCAGTTAGGAAGCAGCGAAACATTAGGGATTGGAAGCACCTAAAATCTCGCGTGGAATAATAACCAAATCTGTCGTACGACCTGCTCTTGATCCAACGGCTTCTAGCTAGTCTGATAGATGCATCCCATCAGTTGTCTGATGCCTAGCGTTGCCCTTTTATTCGTCACTATTACCCTTCTCGGCATTATCAACCGGCTTGCTTTGGTTTTACTTCTGGATGTTGGTATACACGGAGGAGGCCAGGGTAAGTATTTATGAAAGATCAGCAGAGCCATTGATACATGTGCAACCACTGAGAGTTATTATAAGCTTTAAAGTTTCACCAATTAACCTGCTCTGAAAATATTGCACTTGGTTTCTTTAAATACAAAGTAGGAGTACACAGCGTGTCGCCTTTACTGCTTCACATGCTTGAGTTTATGCAAGAAACTAGGCCCGTGTCACACAGACACAGAAAAGTGCCACATACGTCGACTGATGAGAAGCCGTTGGGCGTCTGGACCATTGTTTTGCAAACTACTGTTGCCTGCTCCATTAGCTTCCCACTATGCATTCCTCTCACTTTCGTTTAAATAACTAATTTTTTAATCACAAACTTTATTGATTTAAACAATGGGAATACAATCTTTTTTGTACACGGTATACCGGAACCAGGGATGAATCTACTAGACATGCCTTAACAGGCTTGAGCCCGCCCTCCAACATGGGTAATTTCTTTTTTTACTACTGACGGTTAGGCCCAGCGCAACAAATTGTTGGAAATATGCCCTAGAGGCAATAATAAAAGTATTATTATATTTCATTGTTCATGATAATTGTCTTGTATTCATGCTATAACTGTATTATCCGGAAATCGTAATACACGTGTGAATACTTAGACCACACTATGTCCCTGGTAAGCCTCTAGTTGACCAGCTCGTTGTGATCAACAGATAGTCATGGTTTCCCGACTATGGACATTGGATGTCGTTGATAACGGGATCACATCATTAGGAGAATGATGTGATGGACAAGACCCAATCCTAAGCATAGCATAAAAGATCGTGTAGTTCGTTTTGCTAGAGCTTTGCAAGTGTCAAGTATCTCTTCCTTCAACCATGAGATCGTGTAACTCCCGGATACCGTAAGAGTGCCTTGGGTGTATCAAACGTCACAACGTAACTGGGTGACTATAAAGGTGCATTACAGGTATCTCCGAAAGTAGATGTTGGGTTGACACGGATCGAGACTGGGTTTTATCACTCCGTATGACGGAGAGGTATCTCTGGGCCCACTCGGTAATGCATCATCATATTGAGCTCTATGTGACCAAGGTGTTGGACACGGGATCATGCATTACAGTACGAGTAAAGTGACTTGCCGGAAACGAGACTGAACAAGGTATTGGGATACCGACGATCGAGTCTCGGGCAAGTAACGTACCGATTGACAAAGGGAATTGCATACAGGGTTTGATCGAATCCTCGACATAGTGGTTCATCCGATGACAACATCGAGGAGCATGTGGGAGCCATCATGGGTATCCAGATCCCGCTGATGGTTATTGACTGAGAGAGTCTCGGTCATGTCTGCATGTCTCCCGAACCCGTAGGGTCTACACACTTAAGGTTCAGTTGCGCTAGGGTTATAGGGATATGTATATGCAGTAACCCGAATGTTGTTCGGAGTCCCGGATGAGATCCCGGACGTTACGAGGAGTTCCGGAATGGTCCGGAGGTAAAGATTTATATATGGGAAGTCCTGTTTCGGGCATCGGGACAAGTTTCGGGGATATCGGTATTGTACCGGGACCACCGGAAGGGTCCCGGGGGTCCACCGGGTGGGTCCACCTGTCCCGGGGGGCCACATGGGCTGTGTGGGGGTGCGCCTTGGCCTAATGGGCCAAGGGCACCAGCCCCACATAGGCCCATGCGCCTAGGGTTCAAGGGGGGCAAGAGTCCTAGGAGGGTAAGGCACCTCCTAGGTGCCTTGGGGGGAGGGAAAACCCCCCTTGGCCGCCGCACCCCCTAGGAGATTTGATCTCCTAGGGCCGGCCACCCCCCCTTGGCACCCCTATATATAGTGGGGGAGAGGAGGGACTTCATACCTGAACGCCCTGGCCTTTGGTTGCCTCCTTCTCCCTCCCCAACACCTCCTCCACCTTCATAGTGCTTAGCGAAGCTCTGCCGGAGTACTGCAGCTCCATCAACACCACGTCGTCATGCTGCTGCTGGTGCCATCTCCCTCAACCTCTCCTCCCTTCCTTGCTGGATCAAGAAGGAGGAGACGTGGCTGTTCCGTACGTGTGTTGAACGCGGAGGTGCCGTCCGTTCGGCACAGGTCATCGGTGATTTGGATCACGTCGAGTACGACTACATCATCACCTTGCAAGCTTCCGCACGCGATCTACAAGTGGTATGTAGATGCAAACTCTCTCCCTAGACTCGTTGCTTAGATGAACTCATAGATGGATCTTGGTGAAACCGTAGGAAAAATTTTAATTTTCTGCAACGTTCCCCAACAGTGGCATCATGAGCTAGGTCTATGCGTAGTTCTCTTTGCACGAGTAGAACACAACTTTGTTGTGGGCGTGGATTTTGTCATCTTACTTGCCTCTACTAGTCTTTTCTTGCTCAACGGTATTGTGGGATGAAGCGGCCCGGACCAACCTTACACGTACGCTTACGTGAGACCGGTTCCACCAATTGACATGCACTAGTTGCATAAGGTGGCTGGCGGGTGTCTGTCTCTCCCACCTTAGTTGGAGCGGAATCGATGAACAGGGCCCTTATGAAGGGTAAATAGAAGTTGACAAAATCACGTTGTGGTGATTCGTAGGTAAGAAAACGTTCTTGCTAGAACCCAATTGCAGCCACGTAAAAGATGCAACAACAATTAGAGGACGTCTAACTTGTTTTTGCAGCGATTGATCATGTGATGTGATATGGCCAGAAGTTGTGATGAATGATGAATTGTGATGTATGAGATCATGTTCTTTGTAATAGGATTCACGACTTGCATGTCGATGAGTATGACAACCGGCAGGAGCCATAGGAGTTGTCATTATTTTTTGTATGACCTGCGTGTCATTGAATAACATCATGTAAACTACTTTACTTTATTGCTAAACGTTAGTCATAGAAGTAGAAGTAGTCGTTGGCGTGACAACTTCATGAAGACACGATTATGGAGATCATGATGATGGAGATCATGGTGTCAAGCCGGTGACAAGATGATCATGGAGCCCCGAAGATGAAGATCAATGGAGCTATATGATATTGGCCATATCATGTCACAACTATATAATTGCATGTGATGTTTATTATGTATTATGCATCTTGTTTACTTAGGACGACGGTAGTAAATAAGATGATCCCTTATAAAAATTTCAAGAAGTGTTCTCCCCTAACTGTGCACCGTTGCTACAGTTCGTCGTTTCTAAGCACCACGTGATGATCGGGTGTGATGGATTCTTACGTTCACATACAATGGGTGTAAGACAGTTTTACACAGCAAAACACTTAGGGTTAACTTGACGAGCCTAGCATGTGCAGACATGGCCTCGGAACACGGAGACCGAAAGGTCGAACACGAGTCGTATGGAAGATACGATCAACATGAAAATGTTCACCGACGATGACTAGTCCGTCTCACGTGATGATCGGACACGGGCTAGTCGACTTGGATCGTGTAACACTTAGATGACTAAAGGGATGTCTAATCTAAGTGGGAGTTCATAATTTGATTAGAACTTTATTATCATGAACTTAGTCTAAAACCTTTGCAAATATGTCTTGTAGATCAATGGCCAACGCTAATGTCAACATGAACTTCAACGCGTTCCTAGAGAAAACCAAGCTGAAAGATGATGGCAGCAACTATACGGACTGGGTCCGGAACCTGAGGATCATCCTCATAGCTGCCAGGAAACAATATGTCCTAGAAGGACCGCTAGGTGACGCTCCCGTCCCAGAGAACCAAGACATTATGAATGCTTGGCAGTCTCGCGCTGATGATTACTCCCTCGTTCAGTGCGGCATGCTTTACAGCTTAGAACCGGGGCTCCAAAAGCGTTTTGAGCATCACGGAGCATATGAGATGTTCGAAGAGCTGAAACTAGTTTTTCAAGCTCATGCCCGAGTCTAGAGATATGATGTCTCCGACAAGTTCTACAGTTGTAAGATGGAGGAAAACAGTTCTGTCAGTGACCACATCCTGAAGATGTCTGGGTTGCACAACCGTATGACCCAGCTGAACATTAACCTCCCAGATGAGGCGGTCATTGACAGAATCCTCCAGTCGCTCCCACCAAGCTACAAGAGCTTTGTGATGAACTACAACATGCAGGGAATGGAAAAGACCATTCCTGAAGTGTTCTCGATGCTGAAGTCAGCAGAGGCTGAAATCAAGAAAGAACATCAAGTGTTGATGGTCAATAAGACCACTAAGTTCAAGAAGGGCAAGGGTAAGAAGAACTTCAAGAAGGACGGCAAAGATGTTGCCGCGCCTGGTAAGCCAGTTACCGGGAAGAAGTCAAAGAATGGACCCAAGCCTGAGACTGAGTGCTTTTATTGCAAGGGGAAGGGTCACTGGAAGCGGAACTGCCCCAAATACTTAGCGGATAAGAAGGCCGGCAACACCAAAGGAGCTGCGGAATAAACGGAGACTGGCGAAGGACGAGGTGACGATGCGCGTCGGGAATGGTTCCAGAGTCGATGTGATCGCCGTCGGCACGCTGCCTCTACATTTACCTACGGGATTAGTTTTGAACCTTAATAATTGTTATTTAGTGCCAAGTTTGAGCATGAACATTGTATCTGGATCTCGTTTAATACGAGATGGCTACTCATTTAAGTCTGAGAATAATGGTTGTTCGATTTATATGAGAGATATGTTTTATGGTCATGCTCCGATGGTCAATGGTTTATTCTTAATGAATCTCGAGCGTAATATCACACATGTTCATAGTGTAGATGCCAAAAGATGTAAAGTTGATAATGATAGTCCCACATATTTGTGGCACTGCCGCCTTGGTCACATTGGTGTCAAGCGCATGAAGAAGCTCCATGCCGATGGACTTTTAGAGTCTCTTGATTATGAATCGTTTGACACGTGCGAACCATGCCTCTTAGGCAAAATGACCAAGACTCCGTTCTCCGGAACAATGGAGCGAGCAACCAACTTGTTGGAAATCATACATACCGATGTGTGCGGTCCAATGAGCGTTGAGGCTCGCGGAGGATATCGTTATGTTCTCACCCTCACAGATGACTTGAGTAGATATGGGTATGTCTACTTAATGAAACACAAGTCTGAGACCTTTGAAAAGTTCAAGGAATTTCAGAAAGAGGTGGAGAATCAAAGTGACCGAAAGATAAAATTCTTACGATCAGATCGTGGAGGAGAATACTTAAGTCACGAATTTGGTACACACTTAAAGAAATGTGGAATCGTTTCACAGCTCACGCCGCCTGGAACACCTCAGCAAAACGGTGTGTCCGAACGTCGTAATCGCACTCTATTGGATATGGTGCGGTCTATGATGTCTCTTACCGATTTACCGCTATCATTTTGGGGATACGCTCTAGAGACAGCTACATTCACTTTAAATAGGGCACCGTCTAAATCCGTTGAGACGACACCGTATGAATTATGGTTTGGAAAGAAACCTAAGCTATCATTTCTAAAAGTTTGGGGATGCGAAGCTTATGTCAAGAAACTTCAACCTGAAAAGCTCGAACCCAAGTCGGAAAAATGCGTATTCATAGGATACCCTAAGGAAACTATAGGGTATACCTTCTACTTAAGATCCGAAGGCAAGATCTTTGTTGCCAAGAACGGATGCTTTCTGGAAAAAGAGTTTCTCTCGAAAGAAGTAAGTGGGAGGAAAGTAGAACTCGATGAAGTACTACCTCTTGAGCGGGATAGTGACGCAGCACAGGAAACCGTTCCTGTGATGCCCACACCAACTGAAGAGGAAAACCATGATAATGATCAAAGTACTTCGGATCAAGTTACTGCTGAACTTCGTAGGTCCACAAGGACACGTTCCGCACCAGAGTGGTACGGCAACCCTGTCCTGGAAATCATGTTGTTAGACAACAATGAACCTTCGAACTATGAAGAAAGCAATGGCAGGCCCGGATTCCAACAAATGGCTTGAAGCCATGAAATCCGAGATAGAATCCATGTATGAAAACAAAGTATGGACTTTGACAGACTTGCCCGGTGATCGGCGAGCGATAGAAAACAAATGGATCTTTAAGAAGAAGACGGACGCGGATGGTAATGTTACCATCTATAAAGCTCGACTTGTCGCTAAGGGTTATCGACAGGTTCAAGGGATTGACTACGACGAGACATTCTCTCCCGTAGCGAAGCTAAAGTCCGTCCGAATCATGTTAGCAATTGCCGCATACTATGATTATGAGATATGGCAGATGGACGTCAAAACAGCATTCCTTAACGGGCATCTTAAGGAAGAACTGTATATGATGCAGCCGGAAGGTTTTGTCGATCCTCGGAACGCTAACAAAGTATGCAAGCTCCAGCGATCCATTTATGGACTGGTGCAAGCATCTCGGAGTTGGAACATTCGCTTTGATGAGATGATCAAAGCGTTTGGGTTCATGCAGACTTATGGAGAAGCCTGCGTTTACAAGAAAGTGAGTGGGAGCTCTGTAGCATTTCTCATATTATATGTAGATGACATACTCCTGATGGGAAATAATATAGAATTTCTGGACAGCATTAAGGCCTACTTGAATAAGTGTTTTTCAATGAAGGACCTTGGAGAAGCTGCTTATATATTAGGCATCAAGATCTATAGAGATAGATCGAGACGCCTCATAGGTCTTTCACAAAGCACATACCTTGATAAGATTTTGAAGAGATTCAGAATGGATCAGTCCAAGAAGGGGTTCTTGCCTATGTTACAAGGTATGAGACTGAGCTCAACTCAGTCACCGACCACGGCAAAAGATAAACAAGAGATGAGTGTCATCCCCTATGCTTCAGCCATAGGATCTATTATGTATGCCATGCTGTGTACCAGACCCGATGTAAACCTTGCCGTAAGTTTGGTAGCAAGATACCAAAGTAATCCCGGCAAGGAACACTGGACAGCGGTCAAGAATATCCCGAAGTACCTGAAAAGGACAAAGGACATGTTTCTCGTTTATGGAGGAGATGAAGAGCTCGTCGTAAAGGGTTACGTCGACGCTAGCTTCGACTCAGATCTGGATGACTCTAAGTCACAAACCGGATACGTGTATATGTTGAATGGTGGAGCAGTAAGCTGGTGCAGCTGCAAGCAGAGCGTCGTGGCGGGATCTACGTGTGAAGCGGAGTACATGGCAGCCTCGGAGGCAGCACATGAAGCGATTTGGGTGAAGGAGTTCATCACCGACCTAGGAGTCATACCCAATGCGTCGGGGCCGATCAAACTCTTCTGTGACAACACTGGAGCTATTGCCCTCGCAAAGGAGCCCAGGTTTCACAAGAAGACCAGGCACATCAAGCGTCGTTTCAACTCCATCCGTGAAAATGTTCAAGATGGAGACATAGAAATTTGCAAAGTGCACACGGATCTGAATGTCGCAAATCCGCTGACTAAACCTCTCTCGCGTGCAAAACATGATCAACACCAGAACTCTATGGGTGTTCGATTCATCACAATGTAACTAGATTAGTGACTCTAGTGCAAGTGGGAGACTGTTGGAAATATGCCCTAGAGGCAATAATAAAAGTATTATTATATTTCATTGTTCATGATAATTGTCTTGTATTCATGCTATAACTGTATTATCCGGAAATCGTAATACACGTGTGAATACTTAGACCACACTATGTCCCTAGTAAGCCTCTAGTTGACCAGCTCGTTGTGATCAACAGATAGTCATGGTTTCCCGACTATGGACATTGGATGTCGTTGATAACGGGATCACATCATTAGGAGAATGATGTGATGGACAAGACCCAATCCTAAGCATAGCATAAAAGATCGTGTAGTTCGTTTTGCTAGAGCTTTGCAAGTGTCAAGTATCTCTTCCTTCAACCATGAGATCGTGTAACTCCCGGATACCGTAAGAGTGCCTTGGGTGTATCAAACGTCACAACGTAACTGGGTGACTATAAAGGTGCATTACAGGTATCTCCGAAAGTAGCTGTTGGGTTGACACGGATCGAGACTGGGTTTTGTCACTCCGTATGACGGAGAGGTATCTCTGGGCCTCGGTAATGCATCATCATATTGAGCTCTATGTGACCAAGGTGTTGGACACGGGATCATGCATTACGGTACGAGTAAAGTGACTTGCCGGAAACGAGACTGAACAAGGTATTGGGATACCGACGATCGAGTCTCGGGCAAGTAACGTACCGATTGACAAAGGGAATTGCATACAGGGTTTGATCGAATCCTCGACATAGTGGTTCATCCGATGACAACATCGAGGAGCATGTGGGAGCCATCATGGGTATCCAGATCCCGCTGATGGTTATTGACTGAGAGAGTCTCGGTCATGTCTGCATGTCTCCCGAACCCGTAGGGTCTACACACTTAAGGTTCAGTTGCGCTAGGGTTATAGGGATATGTATATGCAGTAACCCGAATGTTGTTCGGAGTCCCGGATGAGATCCCGGACGTCACGAGGAGTTCCGTAATGGTCCGGAGGTAAAGATTTATATATGGGAAGTCCTGTTTCGGGCATCGGGACAAGTTTCGGGGATATCGGTATTGTACCGGGACCACCGGAAGGGTCCCGGGGGTCCACCGGGTGGGTCCACCTGTCCCGGGGGGCCACATGGGCTGTGTGGGGGTGCGCCTTGGCCTAATGGGCCAAGGGCACCAGCCCCACATAGGCCCATGCGCCTAGGGTTCAAGGGGGGCAAGAGTCCTAGGAGGGTAAGGCACCTCCTAGGTGCCTTGGGGGGAGGGAAAACCCCCCTTGGCCGCCGCACCCCCTAGGAGATTTGATCTCCTAGGGCCGGCCACCCCCCCTTGGCACCCCTATATATAGTGGGGGAGAGGAGGGACTTCATACCTGAACGCCCTAGCCTTTGGTTGCCTCCTTCTCCCTCCCCAACACCTCCTCCACCTCCATAGTGCTTAGCGAAGCTCTGCCGGAGTACTGCAGCTCCATCAACACCACGCCGTTGTGCTGCTGCTGGTGCCATCTCCCTCAACCTCTCCTCCCTTCCTTGCTGGATCAAGAAGGAGGAGACGTGGCTGTTCCGTACGTGTGTTGAACGCGGAGGTGCCGTCCGTTCGGCGCAGGTCATCGGTGATTTGGATCACGTCGAGTACGACTACATCATCACCTTGCAAGCTTCCGCACGCGATCTACAAGTGGTATGTAGATGCAAACTCTCTTCCTAGACTCGTTGCTTAGATGAACTCATAGATGGATCTTGGTGAAACCGTAGGAAAAATTTTAATTTTCTGCAACGTTCCCCAACACAAATCGGCGGCTTCCCAGCCCATCTCAATGGCACAATTAGAGTTGAGCCTACCCTCCATTTAATCCATAGATTTGCCACTACCGGGAACAATGAATGAAACTAAGTCAGAGACATCTTCTCCTATTCTTGAAAGCTTGCTTCGCACATAGATGTGTCGCCACATTAGTTTCCCGCCCAACATGATATCATAAAGGATATGCGAAATTTTCGAACCCTCATGCTTTGCCAGGTTTCATAGTTGGACCACTCTACAATAATATGGCTCTATCCCATCTCATAAACCCGCCAAACACCATCACACACAACCATTGCTTCACCAAAGAACTAGCACCAAATACTCATGTGCTTCCTAAAGTGGTAGTATTTTGCTAGGTTTCCTAAAGTGGTAGTTTTTCATCAGGGTTGGTAGTTTTTTGTAAATACTCCTCCTCCTCCTATGGCCAAGTCCTACGGTTCCTAGAGCCCCAGGGGCAAGGGAGGCGGTGAGGGGCTGAGCGCAGGAGCTCGCCGTGAAGGCTCACGCCGCCATGGCGAAAGGTCATCGTACAATGATACGCACATGCTTATCAACGATCTGGTGGAAACATGGGAGATCTAGCTTGACTAATCAAGTTGAGGTGTCCACGGTCGTTTGGGAGATCTCAATATCCCACATTTGAATGCGTTGTCTATAAAATTCGAGCTGTTGCTAATGGCGCCACGCCACAAACTATGAAAATCACACGAGTGATGCGGTGATGTTGGCAGAGCAAACTGCACAACATTTGTGATCTACATGTATTATTTGCATGCCGCATTTCTTCCATCGCGCCAATCACCTGAAACTCTGAATGGTTGCGGTGTTGCCGCAACATGTGATTTTGTAATTCACGCGGCATTTGCATAACATCTTCAGAACAGGATAGGCAATGTTAACCAATGGGTAATGAAAGTTCCGTGTGCCGGCAAATGGCAAAAATCAGTTGTTATAAAGTTTGACATTATAACAATCAAAAGTATACCTCTTCGCCATTGGCTCATCGTGGCCGCCATTTCTTTTTTTTTACCTCAAAAACCTCCTTATTCAATAGATAATAATGTTACATCGTTCACCATGAGAGGTACAATAGAGGGGGGAGGATCATCCAACTAGACCCTACTGGTCTGGAATTTATCTAACTGGGCTAGTCCATGAGCTACGGAATTTGTTTCCCTATTCGCATGCTCATACTTAACCCTAACAAAATCCGACTCCATAGAAAAACAATCATGATAAATCGCTGTAGCAATACCTGTAGGGGGCCTCTCATTCTTCATAATTTATTAATTCACTATTACCAGAACTCACAACAACTCTATTACAACCAATGGATTCATCTAAGAACAAGTCGTGCTTGAGCGCCAAACCTTCCGCCGACAGAACATCTTGAACCATATCCAAACATGAATTACACGCGGCGATGAACTTCCCCTTTTTATCATGAATTACTGCATCCGTAGTTCCCCTCAGAATGTCTGGATCAAAGGAAGCATCAACTTTTATCTTGACACAATCACCTGTTGGAGGATCCCATCTCTCCTTTCTCGCCCTTGCATTAGGAACGACAACAGACATGGAATTTGAAGATAACACCTTGATTGCTATCGCAGATCTTTTCTGGGGACTGCACCTAAATATTACGACTAATTTGCCTTATTTCCCACCATAAATACCAACATGCCACTGCAACAAGCTCTGCCATTGGGGCTTGTCCCAAAAACATAGACTGATCAGGACTTGAGTACACCAATTCCTCTAGAACAGACTGTCCTGGACGATGAACAAGACAAAATTTCTCAATTAAGTCATCAATACCCGTGCTTGCCATACGTGCTTTTCTCGGCTACACTTGAACAGGAGATGCTTAATGTCTTCCGCTCCAATCCCACAGACTGGGCATTGCCCACTCACTTTAATATGACAATTCGCCAAAGCAACCCGACAAGGAATAGTATTATGCATAACTCTCCAAAGAAAGATTTTTACCTTAGGGGCCACTTTGAGACCCCAGATTTTATCCCAAATTGGATGTGGTTTGATGCCAAAAGCTTGATGGCCTATGTTTAACCTTTGGCCATATTAGCCCTTCCATTCTGCATAATATGCCGAGTGCACAGAAAAGGTGTTTGTACGAGTCAGGTTCCAAGCAACAAAATCTTGCATGCCAGAAAATGGTAAAGGGATAGCAAGAATCCTTTGAACATCCACTTGAAAAAAGGTCCGCCTCACTAAATCCACATCCCAGTGATTTGTGATAGGATCAATAAGGACCCTACTAAGGATGTTCTGACCCATTATAAATTTACGTGATGCACTATTTGGAATCCATTTGTCTTTCCAGATATCAATATTAGTTCCATCTCCTACACGCCATATATGACCACTTTTTAATGTATTAACTAGATCTTTAATGACGCGCGTTGCTGCGCCCATCTAATTTGACTCTTACAGTTCTTAGGATACGAAGTTATTTAAGTTCAATGTTTGCAATGTTCTAAAGTATTGTGCCTTCTAGCAACTTGGGCTTTTCTCCTTAATTTTGGCTCTTATAATGAGTTTTGAATTACGGTGGTTGATGGATACATGTTTTGTAATTGATCGTGATCTCTTTTGACTCCTACACTCTCTCACAAAGGCTAGCGTCATACATAAAAAGTAAAAATACTGACAAAAACCAATAGAAATACTTAAAAAATAAAAATAGGCCGTACAAATACTTCAAAAAAATTGAACAACATATTATTATCTAAACAATCTCTACTTATTTCTAACATTGTTGAAGCCCCACAAGAAAACTTACATTTAAGTCAAACAGCTGAGATTCTACAGCCCCATATGAAAGGAACTACACCCGGGCATACATCTCTTTTCACCATGTTTACAACAAATTGAGTATATTGTTTATGAAGCTGAAGCTCTGTTATTGTTTTTCTAGTTTCATCAACACCATCTTGATCATGCGACATGAGTGTGCAAGTCACCTTGGTTTGGCCTCATTAGCATGTTGTTGGACGAAGGACCAGTACCCCTAAAATGTCATGTGGGCTTATTTGAGGTCTTTTATCTGGTAATACACTTCATCTAGGTTGTTTGACAGCAGTCTTGTCGTTTCACGGCTTGTTAGGTTTAATCACATTTGTTGCAAGTTCGCTTGGCACCACATTGAGAAAAATATATGTCGATTCTGTAGTACCTAATGCATTACCTGTATGTAACATAGTACAATACTAATACCTGAAATTGGTCCACATTATTCAGAGAGATAATTCACATGAGTAAAATAAAAATCTGGATGCTAATCTATAATGCAACATAAATATAACATGTTGATAGTATCGAATATATTGTACTTTGACACTATGCTGACTCCTCTGTATAAACATTGGTTTCCCCTCAGTCAACTAATATGCAGTAAAGGGGAACAAAAATACAGTAAGAGAGCAAAAGCGTAAGTATTGAAAGGAGATGAGAAATAATACTTAAAGTCAGATGAAATATTAATGTGTCATGTACTTATGCTGGAACTAATTTGATACTTAGTTGCTACCTTGGCATCCCCTGAAAATAAATAGATGGTAGCACTGTCTATATATAGAGAGAATTTCGTGTAGACAAAACTCACAGACATGCTCTATATTGGCAATTATAGTTTGGACAGAGATCAAGAAGCATGATCTTAGTCAATTTTGGACATGCGGATGGCATTAAAATATGTTGGTTGCCAAACTGAATCAAGAAGGCCACAACACATTCACCGGCAAAAAAAAGGCCAAAACACATAAGAAATTGTAAAGTATGGCAAACAATTTATACTACCTGCTTATTTGGATTGAACAAACTGGTGTGTGAAGAATGCAAAATAACATCCCTACGAGTTATCACAAACAAACATAATGACATAAGTAAAACAAGTCCGCGTTGTAATGATATTAATCCTGGAAACAGCAGAAGGACACTGTGTTAGATTTCGTAAAAGGGACTTCTGAAAAACAGTGAAATACTTGGCAAATTCTCTTTTTTTTAATTATAAACATGATAGAGGCTTACACTAATTAGAGAACATAATTGATTCAGCCTTTGAACTATTATTTTCTTCTAGTCTGCTATTGGAGGATCTCTAACTCCAAAAGGAATAACATAAAAGCATCCATTAAAAATCGTTGGTTCCTATTCTTTTGTAAAAAAATCTTATTATATGAAAATCGAGAAACCATTGTTGCCTAAAGTACAGTACTACCATCCGCCGCCTTCGTGGACATATTTGAGTCAAATCATAATACAAAAGGAACATCAGACTTCTTGTTAAATCATAGTATAGTGCCTCCCAAATAATATTTACCGTATACTGGAATGAGTACTTGGATCCAGTCAAACATCTACAATAAAACTAATACAAACAATATTGTTAGACAATGGTCTCTGAGAAAGAAACAATTCAATATATTAGTGTGGAGAATTCTTGTACTTCTACCACTCTCAGCTGATAGAAGTGGACCACTTCTTTTCCATCCTTTTGTCTTCGTTGCTACATATGTCCAATACTTCATCTCGCAACTATTTCATACCCAATTGTCTGAAAAATCACCACAACATATCAAGCAGAGGAGGAGTCGGGATGGTTAGATGGAATCCAAGATGACACATAATCCACAAACCACGACTGCAAAAGGCGGAGAAGGACGATGGCGTGTCCTTTTTTTTTGAAAGGAGGACGATGGCGTGTCCTATGCATAGAGAAGAGAGGACATGGGTTGGGGGGGGGGCACAAGATTAGTCGGTGGCTCACCGGCGGCTGGTTCCAAAGACCGCAGATTAACTGTGAAAATAGGCTCGAAGAGTGACAGGGGGAGGGGATGAAGCGTATATACAGAGGTACTTATACCCGGAGGCAGCGGAAACGATGGGAACATCACCAGTCAATTTGTCATGAATCTGCGTAGAGAAACAGAAGAATGATTGCGCCTATTAAATTTCAGCGTAGCAGTTTCGCTCCAACACTCTTTCTCTCTCTAGCAGGGCCGGTCTGCATCGGCTCCCAGATTCCATCTCTTCCACGACGACCCTCTCTCTCGCAGCGTTGGATGGATCCACTTCACTCCTTGCACCGCCGTGTGATTTTCTTTTGGAGGAAAATAGCGATTGATCGGTGGTACGGACAGATTCTCATCACTCCTTGCGCCGCCGTGTGATTTTCTTTTGGAGGAAATAGCGATTGATCGGTGGTACGGATGGATTCCGGCCTTTCTGCCTCATTGGGCTGGGTGCAAAGGCCCAGTTAACGAGAGAGCTCAGATTTTTCCTATGGAGAAGCTGCCCTTTAGGACAGAAGATCTAACGGTCCTAGATGACCCAATCACAACAATGGACAGCCAAAAATGGAGAGGCCATGAGAGGGCAGGGATCTGGTTCAGTTATACTGTCCTAAATTCTAGCCCATATACTTTGCCATGTAAAAGAGCTCCCTTTCTTCAACTCCGCGTTCAACAAATCTCCTGATGGGAGGTACCTTGCACGCAACACAGTAGCACAGAGAGAATCAAGGTTCTCAATTAGTCGCCAAGCTTGCTTAGCTAACAAGACAAGGTTAAAATAGTGGATATCCCTCGAGCCCATTCCACCAAATCTCTTTGGGATACACATTTTCCACCAAGCAAGCCAATGCATCCATCTTTGATCGACATCATCGCCCCACCGATACTGTGACATGCTGTCTGTGATCCCTTTGCAGATTTGTTTTGGGATTTTAAAAATAGACATCGCATATGATGGTGGCCGCCATTTCTTAAGTATTCAGAACTGAGTTAAAGAAAAAGTTGCTATTAGGAGCACCTGCTACATAGCCGTCCAAACTAAGTTGTGTTCTGATTTTTCTTTCAAAATGTGATATAGTTGTTGGGATGATCTATTGCTCGCTAGTTATTGTCAAACATGATATTTAGCACAAATGTATATAGGCTTGATCTCTAGCACAGAATATAACTCATTGAACTGAGAAATAACAAGTTGAACAGTGACTTGGTGAAGAAATTGCATCAGAAAGGAGAATGAACATTTTAATTTCTATTTCTCCTAATAGGCTCACCTAGCCGAGGACAAACTAGGTCATAAAAATCATCATTATTAAAAGTCATGTCATTGTCTCTGACCTATCGAGTGGAAACAAGCAGACAAAATTCATCATTTGCATAAAAGGACTTATAGGTCTTACCTAATTGAGAACCAAGCTCATAACTAAGGAATTATTAGCTATTGACCTAACAAAGAACCAATGACCTCATTGTTGGGGAACGTAGTAATTCCAAAAAAATTCCTACGTGCACGCAAGATCATGGTGATGGTATAGCAACGAGAGGAGAGAGTGTTGTCCACGTACCCTCGTAGACCGTAAGCGGAAGCGTTATGACAACGCGGTTGATGTAGTCGTACGTCTTCACGATCCAACCGATCCAAGTACCGAACGTACGGCACCTCCGAGTTCAGCACACGTTCAGCTCGATGACGATCCCCGGGCTCCGATCCAGCAAAGCTTCGGGGATGAGTTCCGTCAGCACGACGGCGTGGTGACGATGATGATGTTCTACCAGCGCATGGCTTCACCTAAACTCCGCGACGATATGACTGAGGTGGAATATGGTGGAGGGGGGCACCGCACACGGCTAAGGAACGATCCGTAGATCAACTTGTGTGTTATGGGGTGTCCCCTGCCCCCGTATATAAAGGAGCAAGGGAGGAGGAGGCCGGCCCTAGGAGGAGGGCGCGCCAAGGGGAGTTCTACTCCCACCGGGAGTAGGACTCCTTCTTTCCTAGTCTAACTAGGAGAAGGGGGGAAAGGAGGGAAGTGGAGAAGGAAGGGAGAGGGGGGCCGCGCCCCAAACCCTTTGTCCAATTCGGACTGGGCTTGGGAGGGGCGCGCGCCACCTCCTGGCTCCTTCCCACTAAGACCCATTATGGCCCAATACTCTTCCCCGTATTCCCGTAACTCCCCGGTACTCCGAAAACTACCCGAATCACTCGGAACCTTTCCGAACTCCGAATATAGTCGTCCAATATATCGATCTTTACGTCTCGACCATTTCGAGACTCCTCGTCATGTCCCCGATCTCATCCGGGACTCCGAACTCCTTCGGTACATCAAAACTCATAAACTCATAATATAACTGTCATCGAAACCTTAAGCGTGCGGACCCTACGGGTTCGAGAACTATGTAGACATGACCTAGAACTATTCTTGGTCAATAACCAATAGCGGAACCTGGATGCTCATATTGGCTTGTACATATTCTACGAAGATCTTTATCGGTCAACCCGCATAACAACATACGTTGTTCCCTTTGTCATCGGTATGTTACTTGCCCGATATTCGATCGTCGGTATCCAATACCTAGTTCAATCTCGTTACCGGCAAGTCTCTTTACTCGTTACATAATGCATCATCCCGCAACTAACTCATTAGTCACATTGCTTGCAAGGCTTATAGTGATGTGCATTACCGAGAGGACCCAGAGATACCTCTCCGACAATCGGAGTGACAAAACCTAATCTCGAAATACGCCAACCCAACATGTACCTTTGGAGACACCTGTAGTACTCCTTTATAATCACCCAGTTACGTTGTGACGTTTGGTAGCACCCAAAGTGTTCCTCCGCTAAACGGGAGTTGCATAATCTCATAGTTACAGGAACATGTATAAGTCATGAAGAAAGCAATAGCAACATACTAAACGGTCAAGTGCTAGGCTAACGGAATGGGTCATGTCAATCACATCATTCTCCTAATGATGTGATCCCGTTAATCAAATGACAACTCTTTTGTCCATGGCTAGGAAACTTAACCATCTTTGATTCAACGAGCTAGTCAAGTAGAGGCATACTAGTGACACTATGTTTGTCTATGTATTCACACATGTATTATGTTTCCGGTTAATACAATTCTAGCATGAATAATAAACATCTATCATGATATAAGGAAATAAATAATAACTTTATTATTGCCTCTAGGGCATATTTCCTTCAGTCTCCCACTTGCACTAGAGTCAATAATCTAGTTCACATCGCCATGTGATTTAACACTAATATTCACATCTGTATGTGATTAATACCCATAGTTCACATCGTCATGTGATCAACACCCAAAGGGTTTACTAGAGTCAATAATCTAGTTCACATCGTTATGTGATTAACACCCAAAGAGTACTAAGGTATGATCATGTTTTGCTTGTGAGAGAAGCTTAATCAACGGGTCTGTCACATTCAGAGCCGTATGTATTTTGCAAACATTCTATGTCTTCAATGCTCTACATGGAGCTACTCTAGCTTAATTGCTCTCACTTTCAATATGTATCCAGATTGAGACTTAGAGTCATCTGGATTAGTGTAAAAGTTTGCACTGATGTAACTTTTTACTACAAACTCTTTTATCACCTCCATAATCGAGAAACATCTCCTTAGTCCTCACTAAGGATATTCTTGACCGCTGTCCAGTGATCTACTATTAGATCAAAATTGTATTCCTTTGTCAAACTCAGAGCAAGGTATACAATAGGTCTGGTTCACAGCATAGCATACTTTATAGAACCGATGACTGAGGCATAGGGAATGACTTTTCATTCTCTTTCTATCTTCTGCCGTGGTCGGGCTTTGAGTCTTACTCAATTTCACACCTTGCAGCACAGGCAAGAACTCTTTCTTTGACTGTTCCATTTTGAACTATTTCAAAATCTTGTCAAGGTATGTACTCATTGAAAATCTTATCAAGCGTTTTGATCTATCTCAATAGATCTTGATGCTTAATATGTAAGCAGCTTCACCGAGGTCTTTATTTGAAAAACTCCTTTCAAACACTCCTTTATGCTTTCCAGAAAATTCTACATCATTTCCAATTAATAATATGTCATTCACATATACTTATCAGAAATGTTGTAGTGCTCCCACTCACTTTCTTGTAAATACAGTTCCTTCTAAAAGTCTGTATAAAACCATATGCTTTGATCAACTCATCAAAGTGTATATTCCAACTCTGAGATGCTTGCACCAGTCCATTGATGGATTGCTGGAGCTTGCACACTTTGTCAGCATCTTTAGGATTGACAAAAACTTTCTGGTTGCATCATATACAACTCTTCTTTAATAAATCCATTAAGGAATGCAGTTTTGACATTCATTTGCCAGATTTCATAAAATGTGGCAATTGCTAACATGATTCAGACAGACTTAAGCTTCGATATGAGTGAGAAAATCTCATCGTATTCAACACCTTGAACTTGTTGAAAACATTTCGCAACAAGTCGAGCTTAGTAGATAGTAACACTACTATCAGTGTTCGTCTTCCTCTTGAAGGTCCATTTATTTAACATGGCTTGCTGATCACTGAGCAAGTCAATCAAAGTCCATACTTTGTTCTCATACATGGATCATATCTCAGATTTTATGGCCTCAAGCCATTTCGTGGAATCTGGGCTCATCATCGCTTCCTCATAGTTCTTAGGTTCATCATGGTCTAGTAACATGACTTCCAGAACATGATTACCGTACCACTCTGGTGCGGATCTTACTCTGGAAGACCTACGAGGTTTGGCAGCAACTTGATTTGAAGTTTCATGATCATCATCATTAACTTCCTCACTAATTGGTGTAGTAATCACTGAACTGATTTCTGTGATGAACTACTTTCCAATAAGGGAGAAGGTACAATTACCTCATCAAGTTCTACTTTCCTCCCACTCACTTCTTTCGAGAGAAACTCCTTCTCTAGAAAGGATCCATTTTTAGCAACGAATATCTTGCCTTCGGATCTGTGATAGAAGGTGTACCCAACAATTTCCTTTGGGTATTCTATGAAGACGCACTTCTCCGATTTGGGTTCGAGCTTATTAGGTTGAAAACCCTTTTCATATAAGCATCGCAACTCCAAACTTTAAGAAACGACAGCTTAGGTTTATTGCTAAACCATAGTTCATACGGTGTCATCTCAACGGATTTAGATGGTGCCCTATTTAAAGTGAATGCAGCTGTCTTTAATACATAACCCCAAAACTATAGTGGTAAATCAGTAAGATACATCATAGATCGCGCCATATCCAATAAAGTGTGGTTATGACGTTTGGACACACCATTACGTTGTGGTGTTCCATGTGGCGTGAGCTGTGAAACTATTCCACATAGTTTTATATGAAGGCCAAACTCATAACTAAATATTTGTCTCTGTGATCAAATCGCAGAAACTTTATTTTCTTGGTACGATGATTCTTCACTTCACTCTGAAATTCTTTGAACTTTTCAAATGTTTCAGTCTTGTGCTTCATTAAGTAGATATACTCATATCTGCTCAAATCATCTTGTGAAGGTCAAAAAATAACGATACCTGCCACGAGCATCAACACTCATTGGACCGCATACATCGGTATGTATTGTTTCCAATAAGTCAGTAGCTCGTTCCATTGTTCTGGAGAACGGAGTTTTAGTCATCTTGCCCAAAAGGCACGGTTCGCAAGCATCAAATGATTCATAACCAAGTGATTCTGAAAGTCCATCTTTATGGAGTTTCTTCATGCGCTTTACACCGATATGACCCAAACGGCAGTGCCACAAATAAGTTGCACTATCATTATCAACTTTGCATCTTTTGGCATCAATATTATGAATATGTGTATCACTACGATCGAGATCCAACAAACTATTTTTATTGGGTGTATGACCATCAAAGGTTTTATTCATTTAAACAGAACAACAATTATTCTCTGATTTTAAATGAATAACCGTATTGCAATAAACATGATCAAATCATATTCATGCTCAATGCAAACGCCAAATAACATTTATTTAGGTTCAACACTAATCCCGAAAGTATAGGGAGTGTGCGATGATGATCATATCAATCTTGGAACCACTTCCAACACACATCGTCACTTCACCCTCAACTAGTTTCTGTTTATTCTGTAACTCTTGTTTCGAGTTACTAATCTTAGCAACCGAACAAGTATCAAAATACTCAGGGGCTACTATAAACACTAGTAAGGCACACATCAAACACTTGTATATCAAATATACCTTTGTTCACTTTGCCATCCTTCTTATCCACCAAATATTTAGGGCATTTCCGCTTCTAGTGACCATTTCCTTTGCAGTGTAAGCACTCAGTTTCAGGCTTTGGTCCAGCTTTGGTCTTCTTCACGGGAGTGACAACTTGCTTGCCATTCTACTTGAAGTTCCCTTTCTTTCCCTTTGCCCTTTTCTTAAAACTAGTGGTCTTGTCAATCATCAACACTTGATGCTCTTTCTTGATTTCTACCTTCGTCGATTTCAACATCACGAAGAGCTCGGGAATCGTTTTCGTAATCCCTTGCATACTATAGTTCATCACAAAGTTCTACTAACTTGGTGATGGTGACTAGAGAATTCTGTCAATCACTATCTTATCTGGAAGATTAACTCCCACTTGATTCAATCGATTGTAGTACCCAGACAATCTGAGCACATGCTCACTAGTTGAGCGATTCTCCTCCATCTTTTAGCCATAAAACTTGTTGGAGACTTCATATCTCTCAACTCGGGTAATTGCTTGAAATATTAACTTCAACTCCTGGAACATCTCATATGGTCCATGACGTTCAAAACGTCTTTGAAGTCCCGATTCTAAGACGTTAAGCATGGTGCACAAAACTATCAAGTAGTCATCATATTGAGCTAGCCAAACGTTCATAACGTCTGCATCTGCTCCTGCAATAGGTCTGCCACCTAGCGGTACATTAAGGACATAATTCTTCTGTGCAGCAATGAGGATAAACCTCAGATCACGGATCCAATCCGCATCATTGCTACTAACATCTTTCAACACAATTTTCTCCAGGAACATATCAAAATAAACATATGAAAGCAACAACGCAAGCTATTGATCTATAACATAATTTGCAAAATACTACCAGGACTAAGTTCATGATAAATTAAAGTTCAATTAATCATATTACTTAAGAACTCCCACTTAGACAGACATCTCTCTAGTCATCTAAGTGATCACGTGATCCAAATCAACTAAACCATGTCCGATCATCACGTGAGATGGAGTAGTTTTCAATGGTGAACATCACTATGTTGATCATATCTACTATATGATTCACGCTCGACCTTTCGGTCTCCGTGTTCCGAGGCCATATCTGTATATGCTAGGCTCGTCAAGTTTAACCCGAGTATTCCGCGTGTGCAACTGTTTTGCACCCGTTGTATTTGAACGTAGAGCCTATCACACCCGATCATCACGTGGTGTCTCAGCACGAAGAACTTTCGCAATGGTGCATACTTAGGGAGAACACTTCTTGATAATTAGTGAGGGATCATCTTAAAATGCTACCGTCAAACAAAACAGAATAAGATGTATAACAGATAAACATCATATGCAATCAAAATATGTGACATGATATGGCCATGATCATCTTGCACCTTTGATCTCCATCTCCAAAGTACTGTCATGATCTCTATCGTTACCGGCACGACACCATGATCTTCATCATCTTGATCTATATCAATGTGTCGTCACATGGTCGTCTCGCCAACTATTGCTCTTGCAACTATTGCTATCGCATAGCGATAAAGTAAAGCAATTATTTGGCACTTGCATCTTATGCAACAAAGAGACAACCATAGGGCTTCTGCCAGTTGTCGATAACTTCAACAAAACATGATCATCTCATACAACAACTTATATCTCATCACGTCTTGACCATATCACATCACAACATGCCCTGCAAAAACAAGTTAGACGTCCTCTACTTTGTTGTTGCAAATTTTACGGGGCTGCTACGGGCTGAGCAAGAACCGTTCTTACCTACGCATCAAAACCACAACGATAGTTCGTCAAGTTAGTGTTGTTTTAACCTTCGCAAGGACCGAGCGTAGCCACACTCGGTTCAACTAAAGTTGGAGAAACAGACACCCGCTAGTCACCTGTGTGCAAAGCACGTCGGTAAAACCAGTCTCGCGTAAGCGTACGCGTAATGTCGGTCCGGGCCGCTTCATCCAACAATACCGCCGAACCAAAGTATGACATGCTGGTAAGTAGTATGACTTGTATCGCCCACAACTCACTTGTGTTCTACTCGTGCATATAACATCAACGCATAAAACCTAGGCTCGGATGCCACTGTTGGGGAACGTAGTAATTTCAAAAAAAATCCTACGTGCACGCAAGATTATGGTGATGGTATAGCAACGAGAGGAGAGAGTGTTGTCCACGTACCCTCGTAGACTGTAAGCGGAAGCGTTATGACAACGCGGTTGATGTAGTCGTACGTCTTCACGATCCGACCGATCCAAGTACCGAATGTACGGCACCTCCGAGTTCAGCACACGTTCAGCTCGATGACGATCCCCGGGCTCTGATCCAGCAAAGCTTCGGGGATGAGTTCCATCAGCACGACGGCGTGGTGACGATGATGATGCTCTACCGGCGCAGGGCTTCGCCTAAACTCCGCGACGATATGACTGAGGTAGAATATGGTGGAGGGGGGCACCGCACACGGCTAAGGAACGATCCGTAGATCAACTTGTGTGTTATGGGGTGCCCCCTGCCCCCGTATATAAAGGAGCAAGGGAGGAGGAGGCCGGCCCTAGGAGGAGGGCGCGCCAAGGGGAGTCCTACTCCCATCGGGAGTAGGACTCCTTCTTTCCTAGTCCAACTAGGAGAAGGGGGGAAAGGAGGGAAGTGGAGAAGGAAGGGAGAGGGGGGCCGTGCCCCAAACCCTTTGTCCAATTTGGACTGGGCTTGGGAGGGGCGCGCGCCACCTCCTGGCTCCTTCCCACTAAGACCCATTATGGCCCAATACTCTTCCCCGTATTCCCGTAACTCCCCGGTACTCCGAAAAATACCAGAATCACTCGGAACCTTTCTGAACTCTGAATATAGTCGTCCAATATATCGATCTTTACGTCTCGACCATTTCGAGACTCCTCGTCATGTCCCCGATCTCATCCGGGACTCCGAACTCCTTCGGTACATCAAAACTCATAAACTCATAATATAACTGTCATCGAAACCTTAAGCGTGCGGACCCTACGGGTTCGAGAACTATGTAGACAGGACCTAGAACTATTCTTGGTCAATAACCAATAGCGGAACCTGGATGCTCATATTGGCTCCTACATATTCTACGAAGATCTTTATCGGTCAAACCGCATAACAACATACGTTGTTCCCTTTGTCATCGGTATGTTACTTGCCCGAGATTCGATCGTCGGTATCCAATACCTAGTTCAATCTCGTTACCGGCAAGTCTCTTTACTCGTTACATAATGCATCGTCCCGCAACTAACTCATTAGTCACATTGCTTGCAAGGCTTATAGTGATGTGCATTACCGAGAGGGCCCAGAGATACCTCTCCGACAATCGGAGTGACAAAACCTAATCTCGAAATACGCCAACCCAACATGTACCTTTGGAGACACCTGTAGTACTCCTTTATAATCACCCAGTTACATTGTGACGTTTGGTAGCACCCAAAGTGTTCCTCCGGTAAACGGGAGTTGCATAATCTCATAGTTACAGGAACATGTATAAGTCATGAAGAAAGCTATAGCAACATACTAAACGATCAAGTGCTAGGCTAACGGAATGGGTCATGTCAATCACATCATTCTCCTAATGATGTGATCCCGTTAATCAAATGACAACTCTTCTGTCCATGGCTAGGAAACTTAACCATCTTTGATTCAACGAGCTAGTCAAGTAGAGGCATACTAGTGACACTATGTTTGTCTATGTATTCACACATGTATTATGTTTCCGGTTAATACAATTCTAGCATGAATAATAAACATCTATCATGATATAAGGAAATAAATAATAACTTTATTATTGCCTCTAGGGCATATTTCCTTCAGTCTCCCACTTGCACTAGAGTCAATAATCTAGTTCACATCGCCATGTGATTTAACACTAATATTCACATCTGTATGTGATTAATACCCATAGTTCACATCGTCATGTGATCAACACCCAAAGGGTTTACTAGAGTCAATAATCTAGTTCACATCGTTATGTGATTAACACCCAAATAGTACTAAGGTATGATCATGTTTTGCTTGTGAGAGAAGCTTAATTAACGGGTCTGTCACATTCAGAGCCGTATGTATTTTGCAAACATTCTATGTCTTCAATGCTCTGCATGGAGCTACTCTATCTTAATTGCTCTCACTTTCAATATGTATCCAGATTGAGACTTAGAGTCATCTGGATCAGTGTAAAACTTTGCACCGATGTAACTTTTTACAACAAACTCTTTTATCACCTCCATAATCGAGAAACATCTCCTTAGTCCTCACTAAGGATATTCTTGACCGCTGTCCAGTGATCTACTATTAGATAAAAATTGTATTCCTTTGTCAAACTCAGAGCAAGGTATACAATAGGTCTGGTTCACAGCATAGCATACTTTATAGAACCTATGACTGAGGCATAGGGAATGACTTTTCATTCTCTTTCTATCTTCTGCCGTGGTCGGGCTTTGAGTCTTACTCAATTTCACACCTTGCAGCACAGGCAAGAACTCTTTCTTTGACTATTCCATTTTGAACTATTTCAAAATCTTGTCAAGGTATGTACTCATTGAAAATCTTATCAAGTGTTTTGATCTATCTCAATAGATCTTGATGCTTAATATGTAAGCAGCTTCACCGAGGTCTTTCTTTGAAAAACTCCTTTCAAACACTCCTTTATGCTTTCTAGAAAATTCTACATCATTTCCAATTAATAATATGTCATTCACATATACTTATCAGAAATGTTGTAGTGCTCCCACTCACTTTCTTGTAAATACAGTTCTTTCCAAAAGTCTGTATAAAACCATATGCTTTGATCAACTCATCAAAGCGTATATTCCAACTCCGAGATGCTTGCACCAGTCCATTGATGGATTGCTGGAGCTTGCACACTTTGTCAGCATCTTTAGGATTGACAAAAACTTTCTGGTTGCATCATATACAACTCTTCTTTAATAAATCCATTAAGGAATGCAGTTTTGACATCCATTTGCCAGATTTCATAAAATGTGGCAATTGCTAACATGATTCAGACAGACTTAAGCTTCGATATGAGTGAGAAAATCTCATCGTATTCAACACCTTGAACTTGTTGAAAACATTTCGCAACAAGTCGAGCTTAGTAGATAGTAACACTACTATCAGTGTCCGTCTTCCTCTTGAAGATCCATTTATTTAACATGGCTTGCTGATCACTGAGCAAGTCAATCAAAGTCCATACTTTGTTCTCATACATGGATCATATCTCAGATTTTATGGCCTCAAGCCATTTCGTGGAATCTGGGCTCATCATCGCTTCCTCATAGTTCGTAGGTTCATCATGGTCTAGTAACATGACTTCCAGAACATGATTACCGTACCACTCTGGTGCGGATCTTACTCTGGAAGACCTACGAGGTTTGGTAGCAACTTGATTTGAAGTTTCATGATCATCATCATTAACTTCCTCACTAATTGGTGTAGTAATCACTGAACTGATTTCTGTGATGAACTACTTTCCAATAAGGGAGAAGGTACAATTACCTCATCAAGTTCTACTTTCCTCCCACTCACTTCTTTCGAGAGAAACTCCTTCTCTAGAAAGGATCATTTTTAGCAACAAATATCTTGCCTTCGGATCTGTGATAGAAGGTGTACCCAACAATTTCCTTTGGGTATTCTATGAAGACGCACTTCTCCGATTTGGGTTCGAGCTTATTAGGTTGAAAACCCTTTTCATATAAGCATCGCAACTCCAAACTTTAAGAAACGACAGCTTAGGTTTATTGCTAAACCATAGTTCATACGATGTCATCTCAACGGATTTAGATGGTGCCCTATTTAAAGTGAATGCAGCTGTCTTTAATACATAACCCCAAAACTATAGTGGTAAATCGGTAAGATACATCATAGATCGCGCCATATCCAATAAAGTGCGGTTATGACGTTCGGACACACCATTACGTTGTGGTGTTCCATGTGGCGTGAGCTGTGAAACTATTCCACATAGTTTTATATGAAGGCCAAACTCATAACTAAATATTTGTCTCTGTGATCAAATCGCAGAAACTTTATTTTCTTGTTACGATGATTCTTCACTTCACTCTGAAATTCTTTGAACTTTTCAAATGTTTTAGTCTTGTGCTTCATTAAGTAGATATACTCATATCTGCTCAAATCATCTTGTGAAGGTCAGAAAATAACGATACCTGCCACGAGCATCAACACTCATTGGACCGCATACATCGGTATGTATTGTTTCCAATAAGTCAGTAGCTTGTTCCATTGTTCTGGAGAACGGAGTTTTAGTCATCTTGCCCAAAAGGCACGGTTCGCAAGCATCAAATGATTCATAACCAAGTGATTCTGAAAGTCCATCTTTATGGAGTTTCTTCATGCGCTTTACACAGATATGACCCAACGGCAGTGCCACAAATAAGTTGCACTATCATTATCAACATTGCATCTTTTGGCATCAATATGATGAATATGTGTATCACTACGATCGAGATCCAACAAACTATTTTTATTGGGTGTATGACCATCAAAGGTTTTATTCATTTAAACAGAACAACAATTATTCTCTGATTTTAAATGAATAACCGTATTCCAATAAACATGATCAAATCATATTCATGCTCAACGCAAACGCCAAATAACATTTATTTAGGTTCAACACTAATCCCGAAAGTATAAGGAGTGTGCGATGATGATCATATCAATCTTGGAACCACTTCCAACACACATCGTCACTTCACCCTCAACTAGTTTCTGTTTATTCTCTAACTCCTGTTTCGAGTTACTAATCTTAGCAACCGAACAAGTATCAAAATACTCAGGGGCTACTATAAACGAGCGGTCCTGGCCCTTGCTGGAGTGGTTGGTGGCTGATGTTCCTTTGTCAGGTTGTTGCGGTTGGTTGGGCCACGTTCCTCTCTGTTGTGCATTTTGACGATGGCCCTCGGTCGGTGGCTATGATGGCATGGCTCTGCGGTGGCGGCGGTGCAAAGGAACATGGATGGTGCTAGCCAATTCTTGCGGGGTGTGGATGTGTGCAGAACTCAGATGAAAATCTTGCACGGCTTTTGCCTAGCCGGCGGCGATGGTGCGTGTGGGTGTCATACCCCTCCTTGGAGGCGTCGCCGAGGGAAATTCGACATTTTTATCGCTCGCTTGGAGTTGGTGGTTGTCTCCGGACAAAAGCCTCGATTCGGTGTTGAATCGGCACAATGGGGGCATCCTCGACGTCGTTCCTCTATTGGGAGCATTCTGTTTGGAGGCACGGCTTGTTTCCTCGTTGCTCTCCTCCGGTGTTCGTTGCGGTCCTATATTGATCCTCGACGTCACAATGTATGGCCGTCACTAGTGTGTCCACGACGGTGTGTTCCTCGGAGCTGATCAAGTCCCGCCATCCGTTCGCCACCTCCTCTCAGGCATTCAGGGTGGATGGTGCGTCGACGAGTAAAGTTTTTGTGGAAGCTGGTGGTCTATGGAGTTGTCTGGGGGTGTTGTGCTCAGTTAGAACAAGCTCTGCTGTTCTGTAGTTTTTGTTTGGTCGTTAGTGGTTCTCTTTGGACTTGCCCGGGTGTGGTGTTCGTGCTACGCTCCTTGCTCGCGGCGAGTGATAGTGTTCCTTGTACTTCTAATTTTGCCTTCTACGTATAAAACTATGATACGTCTAGATGTACTTTAGGAGAAAAAAAGTACTCTCCGATTTGCCCATGCAATCTTGTCCCAGTTTGCATGTTGCGTGTCAACCGTTCGTGTATGTGACTCCATGATCCACGTGAACGAAGAACTTGAATGATTGTGCACCCAAAGTATTTTATAGAGAAAAATTCACTACAGGTCCTATACTTGTCATGTTGGCCGCATTTCTCCTCGTACTTGCAAATACCCAAAATACAGTCCTACAACTTGTCTCAGGTGGTCATCTATGGTCCAAACTACCATTTCCTCTACGTATCTGCTGACTTGGCTGTTGACTGGCGAGTCCACGCGGACTTTGACCGCCAGCTCATTAGAAGACGCCCTGGGCGGGGGGATTAGGGGGAATGCGAGGGGGTTTATTGCAAAAACGCCTGGCAATAAAACACCAGCCACCTCGTCGGACCGATCCATCCACTTGGTCGGACCCCGACAAGACCGAGTCATTCTGCTCCCTTCCCCTGCTCCGCTCCCCTCCCATGTTCGTCGTCACTACCGGGGTGCTCCCCTCCCCTCGCCGGGCGTGGCGGTCTGTGGCGACGCCCGCCATGAGCTCGTCGTCGGACGCGAGCCACCGCCGTCTGCTCCGTTTGGTAGGGGCTTGCGTCACGTTCCTCTTGCTCCATCCCGTCGTCAGGATCATGTCGAGCCACCGCTGTATGGTACGTCGCCGTCGTAAGCACCTTCTCTGCCCGATCTCTCCATTTTAGCTGGGGGAAAGAGTGCGCACCCTACTCAATTGCGCATACGGGGTAGGGTTTAGGGTTCTTGGCCATCTTTTTTTGTCACGGGTTTAGGGGTGCGCATGTAGGGTTTTAGCCGTGGATGGTGAAGTTAGTGGCAGATGCAAATTAGGGTTTCATGAGGCCTTTTGATAGGTTATTTGTAGATGAAATATGGTTGTACAAAGGTAATTAAGGTTTTGATTGCTCGAATTGTTAGGCAAAGTGGAATGCCATGTTTTTTGGCCGTCAATGTTAGCTTAAATTAGGTTACATACGTCGACCATATGTTGTTTTGTTAATGAGATGATTGTTTGTTTGCCAGATCCACCAAAGGAACAGGATTTTGGACGTGAAAGATCATACATTTGTTTCCTTAATATGCCATGAATGCCATCATTTTGTTCTGGAAATGTTTGAACTTCCAGTTATCTATTTCTGAACCTGTATCTGATACATTTGTCTACATTGTCTATTTCTGAACCTGTATGAAATTGACATTTTGGTTAGATTGGTGCACTTACACTAAGCATATTTGCAGTAAATATGCTTTCAAATAGCATGGTTGGGTCATGTCTTCAAGTGGCTGAACATTTTTTGTCTGAACATTGACAGTTTTGTTATTACTGACTGAACATTTTTTTGTCTGAACATTGACAGTTGTGTTAGACTGGTGCAGTTACATTGTGTCAATTTCCTAGATCAGATGATCTCAAATAGCATGCTTGTGTCATTGCGCAGTTGCATTGTCTCTTCATCTCTGTTATTACTGTCTGTTGTTGCATTGTGTAGTTGCATTGTGCAGTTGCATTGTCTTCATCTCTGTTATTACTGTCTGTCTGAAGATTTTGTCATTTCATTTGTTTTGCAGGCCCCCTAAGCAACCATTTCTCTGTTGACGTCATACATGGTGTCTATTTCCTATGTGCATGCAAGCATAGGGGTTATCACATGGGCCACTCCATTTGGTATGACAACTGTGATATAGATAATTGGACACCTACAGTTGTTGCCAGTCTGGTGGAGGAAATTGGGTATGAGTTTGAGGGCAGGATAAGGGCTTACTGGTGTGTTCCTGGACTGACAGTCTATAAGAATGGCTTAAGATAAATTAAGTTAGGGGACAACACAATGACATAGAACATGAAGGATTGTGTTCTGAATGGGAACCATTTCCAGCAGATATTTCTTGATCATGATGACAGCATGAGGTCATATATTTCCCCTATTCCAGTTCATTCTGATGATGAGGATCCTCCTTTGGCCAAATTCAGTGGCCTGAGGCCTAAGAAGGAGCAAGTGCAAGAGGAGCAGTCACAACCAGTGCAGGAGGATCATTCTGACCAAGTGCAAGAGGAAAATGCTGAGCAAGTGCAAGAGGAGCAGGTTGAGCAAGATCAATTGTATGATGCAGAAAGTGAGGAAGAGTCAGAAGAAGAGGAGTACATACCAAGTCCTCCTCAGCCAGGAGAATATATTCATACATTTCAATCTGGGTTCAGGGGCAGAAGGAAAACCTGTAGGGTTTTAAACATGGATGCAGAAGATGGAATTGGTGATTCAGCAATGAGATCTTCAGCAATTCATGACTCTGATGAAGATTTCAATCCACAACTTGTTGATTTAGATATTGATCTGCAAAATGATGATGACTTGTTTGACAGAAATGTTGATTGTGATAATGGTAAAGGTTTAGCAGTCCAAGAACAACCTGATGATCCTGTTGAAGATGTGGACCTGTGTTTGCCTTCTTCTGATGAAGATAAGGTTAAGCTCAATTTCAAAAGTTTCAGAGAAGAAGACCTGTCTAAACTAGAGTTCCAAGTGGGAAAGACATTTGCAAGTGTTAAGTTACTGAGGAAAGCTATCAAAGAGTACAACTGTAGGGAAAGGGTTGACATTAAGTGCCCCAGAAATGATAGGAAAAGACTGCAAGCCATTTGTGAAGAAGGTTGCCCTTGGTCTTTGTTTGCATCATTTGATTGCAGAACAAAATGCTTGATGGTCAAGAAATACAATCCAAAGCATACCTGCATAAAGAAATGGTCTGTGAAGTCATTCACTGCTCCCTTCATGGCAGGAAAATACATTGATTCTTTTAGAGCAGATGAAAACATGAACATGAAGAATTTTGCAAGGGTGGTTCAAAAGGACTGGAACATGACAGCTACAAGGAGCAAACTTAGAAGGGCTAAGAGACTAGTCAAGAAGGTCCTTGAAGGAGATGAGTTAGAGCAGTATAGCAGCATGTGGGATTATGCACAAGAAGTCAGAACATCAAACCCAGGTAGCTCTTTCTATGTGGGTGTCAATGATGGCATATTTGGAAGTTGCTATTTTTCTCTAGATGCCTGCAAAAGGGGTTTCATGCAAGCTTGCAGGCCTGTCTTATGTTTAGATGGATGTCACCTGAAGAGCAAGTATGGAGGTGTTATGATGTGTGTTGTTGGGATGGATCCCAATGACTGCATTTACCCTCTGGCATTTGCAGTTGTGGAGGCAGAGAACACTGATACATGGAAATGGTTTTTTTCAAACCTGAAGAGTGACTTGGGAATACTCAACATAGAACCATGGACTATTATGCCAGACAAACAAAAGGGGCTGATCAAGGGAGTGAGACATCACTTTCCTGATTCAGAGCACAGACATTGTGTGAGGCATATATGGCAGAATTTTCAGCAAACACACAAAGGAGATGTACTGAAGAACCAGTTATGGAAGTGTGCAAGGAGCACAACACCTGAACTGTGGGCTGCAAACATGGAGGAACTAAAGGCCATGAGCTTGGAAGCCTACACATGGCTTGAGCAACTACCACCAAACACTTGGGTCAGGGGTTTCCAAAGAGAATTGCCTAAGTGTGATATCCTTCTGAACAACAACTGTGAGGTTTTCAACAAATATATCCTTGAGGCTAGGGAGATGCTGATCGAATCAATGGTTGACAAGATCAAAACCCAACTCGTGGTCATATTCTACAATAAAAGAAAGGAGGCGGAGAACTGGCCTGGCTCTATATGCCCAAAAATAAGGAAAAGAGTTGAAAAGAATATTGAGCTGTCAGCTACATGCATGGTTTCAGGGGCTGGTGATGGCATTTTCTAGGTTGACAACAAGAACAGGACATACATTGTTGACATCAAGGAAGAGAGTTGTACATGCAAGAGGTGGGATCTTAGTAGAGTTCCATGTCACCATGCAATTGCATGCTGCAGACATGAAAGAATTAACCCTGAGACTTTGGTGCACTCTTGCTACAATATTGAGGCATTCAAGCTAGCATACCAACCCGTTATCAAGCCTTGCAGAGATAGGAGAGAGTGGAAGAAGATGAATGGGTGTGAAACCAAGCCACCTGTCTATGGAAAAAAAGTAGGGAGGCCTTCAAACAAGAGTAGGAGAAAGCAACCTTATGAGATTGAAAAGAAAGATGGAACCAAGGTGATGAGCAGACATGGAGTTAAGATAACATGCTCCTACTGCCATGAATCAGGGCACAACATCAAAGGATGCAACCAAAGGAAGGCTGGCATTTTGCCAAAGAAACAAGTGAGAAGGGGGCTAAGGGCTATACCTGATGATGTGTCAGATGATGACCAACAAGCTGCTGGCCAAGTACCACATGCTGCTGAACAAGAAGGCCAACTCCCATAGCAGGAAGTCAATCTAACACAAGATGGTGGCCAGCTCACACAGGATGAGGTTAATCTAGCAGAAGATGATGCCCAAGTACCACAATAGGAGGTCGATGTAACACAAGATGATGGCCAACTCACACAGGAGGAGGTCCATACTGCTTAAAATGCTGCTCAAGAAGATGAAGAGTATGATACACTAGTTGTATTTCAGGTAAATGCTAATATTTTGTCCACTTTTTATCAGGTGTGTCTAATCAATTAAAATGTAGAATGCTTCATAGTATGCTAGGATGCTTATCAGTTGTGTCCACCTCTTGTCTTTGAACAGGTGCAGGACTTTGGATGTACAATGCTCCACAGGATGCAGCAAGCTAGACCAGTGCCTAGAGATTACAATGAAACCATTGTGCCAGATTCAACATTTGTCTCTATGGTAGCTAATTCTCAAGCTACAACACAAACAACAACAGCTACAACCGATGGGAATTTGACCATGAAGTTGTTGAAGATGGAGAAGAACAAATAAAGGCAGATGGCAGCCATAAGAGATGCAGCACTGGAGGCCATGAATGAGTTGGCAGAGAAAAGACCAGAGGAGGCAGAAGCAAAAAGGCAAGATGTTGCTATCAAGAAAGAAGAGCGGGCAGCAAGAAGAAGAAGAGCAGTAAAAGAGAAGAAGGCTGAGGAAATAGCAGCAAGCAACACCAGCAAGGAAAGCTGCATTGCAACAAGAGAAGGAAGCAAAAGCAATTGAAGCAATTGCAGCTAAAGCGGAGGCAACACTTCAGAGAAAAGAAGAACAAGAAGCAAAGAGAGCATAGGAAGCACTGAAGAGGAAGGAAGATCAAGAAGCAAAGAGGAAACAACAAGAAGAGGCCAAGAGAAGAAGAGCTGAGGAGAAGAAGCAAGCAGGGCCAAGTGCACATGTGCCCAAGAAGCACAAACGAGTCAATATGTTTGATGAGTTTAGATGAATCACTGGTGTTGCACTTGCAGTCATCTCATTTTTTGTCAAAAACTTCATTCTGAGTGCTTGAATATTTTCAAATGTACCAGCCATTCAGTGTTTGAAACTATTGAAATGTAGTTCAATCATTGGCTCATTCAGTTAACTGCATGTTTGACTGAAATTTATACAAGTTAGTACTCATCTCATCTGAATGTTTTGACTTAAATTTATGAAAGTTGATTGTTTGAGTTCATACAGATCAATCTGAGTGTTTTGCTCTGATCAACACTAATATTTTTGATTGAAAAAGACATTAAAAATGTCTGGCCTGAATGTAACTAGGTGTATTTCTGATCAACACTAACTAGGTGAAAATGAATTTTTGATTTAAAAAAACAAAAAAATGGTTGGCCTGGGGCTTGAACCCAGGCCTGTGGTATGAAGAGATGCGTGCATTGCCAGTGGGATAGTACTAGAAGTCTGACCAGATGCTACTTGACACACATCTTATTATTTCTTAGTGGCCCTCAGGTCCAGTGTTCGTTCCACATTGTATACGGCGACCGTGCGCTGCATTGTCTACATGCCGTTTCGGTTTCTCCGACTCTGTCTTTAAGCCCACCCACCCACCCGCTGCTCTCCACTCGCCACTCACCACTCGCGTCCACATTCCACTCGCCACTCTTGTCGCCTCGGTTTCTCCTTGCTCAGTCACCACCGACGACCACACCGCCGCCGCCGACATGGAGAACAGCCCCGCCTGGCAGAGGGTCATCGATGACCTTGCAGGTGACAACTAGGCGATGCGCGCGGACCTGACGGAGATCGGGAAGTGGTTCCCGAGTGTTGGGATGCTGCGTCACCACGCGCGTGGCCTCTTGAAGATCATGACCGAGGACGAGCTGGACCGCGCCTGCACTGACCGCCTCGGTATCCCTCCTACGCTCGTCCTCTGCTTCACGATGAAGGAGACTCGCTCCGACGACCCGGGCCAGCGCACCCGGTGGTGGAGGTACCGGTCCGCCACCGTGCCGCGGTAGCCGGATCCGTCACGCGCTGGCTCGCGAGCGGAGCGCGTCCAGAATGTCGAGGTGGCCGTCCTCGCGCCTGTCAGCATGGCCTACTGGGACCACTACCAGCCCGACCTCTTTGAGCGTGACGACGACTCCGATTACATCTCATCGGACTCGGAGTACGACTCTGGCTCCGACGACGACTCTGGCTACGCCACCGACTCATCTTGGTCGACTGGCTGGGAGGAGCCGGAGGTGATCATCCTCTCTAACAACGAACCGGAGGTCCAGATGGCGGCGCCTGTCATCCCTGAGCCGAAGGTCCAGATGGTGGCGCCTATCGCCAGGGAGGGTGACAAGCACCACCCAATTGACGTTGAACTGCTTCCAGATGTTCCTGACATCGTCAAGAAGGAGGTCGAGGTGGTCTTAGCACTTGAAGCACATGCAGAGGTGGCTGACAAGAAGATGAACAAGAAGAAGAGGAAGATGTCTGAAGAAGGTGCAGCTGAGGTTCGCCGGTCAGAGCGCCTGAAGAAGATGGGATGAAGAAGTGAAGGTGGTTAGTTAGGTATGCTGAAAGTATAGTATTTTCAGCATATAAGTTATAACTAGAGATGTTTGGTTAGTTAGGTGTGCTTGTATAATGTGAGCACATAAGTTAATTATTACCGCTGGTCTTCTTTTGGTAATGTGATTTTATGACTTCACTATTTGCTGAACAAGTACTATGAAATGCTGAATGTTGCTGTCATATTTGTGGACAAGTACTATGAAATGCTGAATGTTGCTGTCATATTTGTGGACGAGTACTATGAACTGCTATCGCTGTTGCTGTCATATTCAGTTGTTGTCAGTTACTATGTTGAGCAATTGTTTTTGTCATTGTTAGGTATGCTGAATGTTGTCAGCTATCTGACTGTTGATGTTTAACTGATTGTTGTCAACATTCATTTCAACATTTCTGTCTTTTGTCAGCACCAAATAAACATCAACTAAATGAATTCTTGTAGTTCAACTGTTAGGTATGCATATGTGGTTAGCTGCTGGAAAAACAAATTGACTTGAATAACATCAAACTGGAATTTGAGCATCTAGTACAACATAAGTTCAATCAAATTCATTAAGCATCTAGTACAACATCAGTACAACATCAGTTAAATCATTCAGCATGTAGTACAACATCAGCTCAATCAAAATCATCCAGCATCCCCTTAAGCTTCCTTATCTTCTCCTTGGTGTCCTCTTTGTGTTTGAACAAGTCACCAATCATGTATTGAAGCTTTCTCTTTTCTTGCTTTAATTTATCCCTCTCTCCAATGACTTGGTCCCTCTCCTGGATCACTTGATCTCTCTCTTTTTCTACCTTAGCCCTGAATACCTGATGAATGCTTGTTACTGTTTTGTCATTCATCTTCCTCTTCTCAAGCTCTTCCCTAAGATCAGCTATATCAATTTGTGTGCTGCCTAATTGGCTAATTGCATGCTCCTTCTCATCCACCAGATTAGCAAAATCAAGTTTGAAATTGCTAAGCTCTTTTTCCAACTTCTTCTTCTCTTCTGAAATCTTCAAGTTATCCTCAGCATTCAGAACATTTTGTCTGATATTCTGTTTTGTCTCCTCTTCATACATGCTCCATATCCTAGCTAGGCTCATCTTCATAGCATCAGGCCACTCAGGGTCAACCCACTCCACATAGTTGTAGCTAGATACTTCCTATGAATTTAAAAGAAACATAATTTTAGTTAACTAATCAAGAAATTCAGTTAACTACTCAACAAATTTTAGTTAACTAAACATAGCACTTTAAATGGCATACAAATTGACTACTGAAAAATAACTAAAGTTTGAGCTTTTTAAAATTTTGACAGTGTGAATGAAGTTGTACTAACCTTCTGGGCACAGGTTAGGAACCTCCTGCCAGTATCAACTGATTCAAATGCCACAACCTTCTCACACAAAGTTCCATCCTGACATGTAAGACTAGGCAAATCTATGGCCAGTCCTCCCCATTCCTCACAGAAGATTGTGGCAGGAGCCTAAAACAAATCCAGATTTGGATTCAGAATGAAGAAACAAAAACCTAGCTGTTGGTAACCCTAGTAGGAGATGAGGAGTAGATGACCAACCTTGCTGGTAATAGAGTCGTCTCCAGAAGAGCTAGGGAGATCATCCCACGAAACCATGGTTGAACTTTGTGATGCTGAGTGGATCTGCTGAGTAGGAGATGAGGAAGAAGAGAAGAAGGGGAATGAGTGGTGATGGATCTGGTGGTGGAAGATATATACTTGTGGTTGGGGAGGAAGCAAAGGTGGATCTAGTGGTTGTGGACCAAAGGCAAACATACAATGCAAGTTGTAGGGTGCCAGTGTGCATGGTTGTGGACCAATCAGTTAACTGAATCTTTGTTCAGTTAAGTTCATTTATATATTTTGGCCATATCAATCTCATTTAACCGAATTCATGTTCAGTTAAGTTCAGTTACATTTTGGCCATATCAATCAAGCTCATTTAACTGAATCCTTGTTCAGTTAAGTTGATTTACAATTTGGCCATATCAATCAAGCTCATTTAACTGAATATTTGGCTCAGAAAAGACCAAGTTCAGTTAACTGAATATTTGGCTCAGTGAGCTCAGAGAAGACAAAGTTAACTGAATATTGACAACAAATTGGAAGATTCAACATTGACACTGAAACATTGATATTACTTGATAGATACATATTCATTACAACCATACAGCCAAAATAACATCATATCCATTACAGCCATAGATACGTATTCAGCTCAGACACCTACTAATTTATCAACATCTCACTTCTTCATAATGAAGATGAAAGACATCACACAAAGAACCACAACACTAGCCATAAGAAGCTTTAGCACCTCTCTACCTAATCCAAGAAGCATAGCAACTTGCTGCTTGATAGCAAGGTTTTTCTCACTAGGGCTGTCAAAATTCACCCTGCCTGCAATGCCTCTTCCAGCCAAGGCCCTTCCAGCTAGGGATGGCAATGGGTCGGGTTTGGGGCGGGTGGAGCTGGTCCAAATCCAACCCATGACCCATCTTCCTACCCTTTGCCCATCCACCAAATTATCCACGAGCACAACTTGTACCCATGCCCAAACCCGCTGGATACCCACGTACCCATGGAGCCCCATGGGCATAGAAAAGTCAGCATGAAGCCTTCCCAAAGATCAAATTAACTCATCATCGTTCACTCACAAATGACAACAGAAGCTACATGCATAAGTAGGCAACAAGTAATACGATGATTCCTTAAGTGTGACATACCAGAGGTTGATTCTGCATTATATAGCTCATGGCACAAGTTGCATATTTCCTGCCATTTCCCATTGATTCGCTCTTTCTACTATCACTGGCATATGGCCCCACATGTCATAAGGGTATCCATTGGATATCCATGGAGCACAAACTATAACCATGCCCAACCCGTCTATTCGTGGGTATCCATATCCACGGATCCATGGGCAGAAATGTGCTCCATACCCTTGCCCAACCGGGTCGGGTATCCATGGGTATCCAGGTCCATGGATAAAATTGCCATCCCTACTTCCAGCTAAGTTTCTTCCTGCCATCCACTCAGTCCTCTTCCTCTCAAGCTCTTCCCTCCTATCCTCAGCTGCACCAATTGCATCTACAGCAGCATTACCAACAAGAACTCTAGTTTCAACCAGATGCTGCACATATTCCATCTCCCAGCGCCAGAAATCACAGGTGACCTACAACCAAAGCAATGCAATGTGTGAAAATGACTGACAAAGTTCAGTTAACATGAAAAAATGTTCAGTTAAGGACTAAAATTCAGTTAACAATGGCTACTGAGCACATTCAAGACTTCTAAGCACATCATGGCTACTGAACGTTCAGTTAAGAGATCTCTTTAGTTAACTTCTAAGCACATCACAGCTAGTTAACCCAGCCATCATGCCTACTGAGCACAACATGGCTACTGAACATGGCAGGTTCATGAATCGAACAGAAAAAGCCTGAAGCTTACATTGTCGTGGGTGCACTTGTAGAAAACCCAGCCATCGTGCTCATCGGTGCTAGAGCGGTAGCACTTGACAGGTTCGCCACAATCGGGGCATCCGACGAGTGGCACCTCAACAGAGCGGCCACGCAGACCAGAGCGCACACCGGAGTGGGAGGATCTCGCAGATGATATGCCGTCGGCGAGAGGTGGCAGCAGATCCAAGCGGTGGTGGCTGCGGCGACAGCGGCGGAGCCGGCGACTGCGACTAGGGTTCGAGACGGGAGAGGAAAGGGGAGAGGTGCGCTGCGGTGCGGTGGGTGTGGAGAGGTTGGGTTCGACCATGTGGTGTCGTGTGGACGATCCGACCAGGTGGGTGGGTGAGATGCGACTAGGTGAGCCGCGGTCCGACCAGGCGGGGGGACAAACGTAAATTCATCATTTTTGCAATAAACCCCCTCGTATTCTTCCGCCCAGGCGTCTTCTGATGAGCTGGCGGTCAAAGCCCGCATGGACTCGCCAGTCAACAGCCAAGTCAGCAGATACGTACAGGAAATGATATTTTGGACCGTAGATGACAACCTGAGACAAGTTGTAGGACTGTATTTTGGATATTTGCAAGTACGGGAAGAAATGCGGCCAACGCGACAAGTATGAGGACATGTAGTGAATTTTTCTCTATTTTATACTCCATCCGTCCGGAAATACTTGTCATCAAAATAAATAAAAGGGGATGTATCTAGATGTATTTTAGTTTTATATACATTCCTTTTTGTCCATTTTAATGACAAGTATTTTCAGACAGAGGGAGTATCTATGAGCTTCTTGCTGGGGCCTCCGTCGCCGCTCAAACAGTCAAGCATTCATGTGCTAGCAGTTTGCATCGATGTGCTTCAGTTCAGTGCTACAACTACCCAAGTTTGGCTCCATTATTTTACAAGTACTGTAGTAGCTGAGACTTGCTTCTTCTTTGGCATCGACGTCCCGACCACGAGCTTCAAATCCGTGCTAATGCTACAAAAGCTGACGCCGCCATTGCAGCAGCACTCCAAAGCAGCACCAAGAAAATGGCCTCTACAGAGCAAGAGCACGGCGAGAAGCTGAGGATCCTGATCGTGCCCTTCTTCGCCACCAGCCACATCGGCCCCCACACCGACCTCGCCGTCCGCCTCGCCGCAGCCAGGCCGGGCACCGTCGAGCCTACGGTGGCGGTCACCCGGCTAACGTCTCGGTCGTTCGGTCGGCGCTCGACCGGCACGGCCCCTCCATGGCGAGCCGAGCCGTCCGGATAGCCACCTACATGTCCCCGGAGGTGGGCGGCCTCCCGCCGGGCGTCGAGAACCTCTCCGCCGCCGGGCCCGACGCGTGGCTCATCGATGCCGCGGCCATCGACGAGGCGCTGACGCGGCCCGCGCAGGAGGCGCTCGTCAGGGAGCTGTCCCCTGACGCCGTCTTCACCGACGTCCACTTCTTCTGGAACTCCATACTCGCCGGCGAGCTCGGCGTGCCGTGCATTACGTTCAGTGTCATTGGACCCTTCTCGAACCTTGTGATGCACCACCTCGGCGGCACAGTTACAGTCGACGGCGACTCGGATTGCCAGGAGGTGATTGTACCAGGTTTTCAGGCCCTGAGATACGTATCCCGAGGGCTGAGCTGCCGGAGATCTTGAGGTACCAGGAGAAAGACGACGGATCCAGCAGCCCGATCATGGCGGGGCAAGCACGGTGCTTCGGCGTAGTCGTCAACACGTTCATGGACCTGGAGAGCGAGTACTGCGACCTGTACGCGCGCCTCGGCCACGTGAAGCGCGCCTACTTCGTCGGCCCAGTGTCGCTGCCGTTGCCACCGGCCGGAGCAAGCGCCGCTGAGTCGCCGTGCATCCGTTGGCTAGGCTCGATGCCCAGATGCTCGGTGGTGTACTTATGCTTCGGCACCTACGCCTCCATCTCTGGAGATCAGCTATGGGAGCTGGCTCTTGGACTGGAATCCTCCGGCAAGCCGTTCCTGTGGGTGCTGAGGGCCGAGGGGTGGGAGCCGCCGGCGGGGTGGGAGGAGCGTGTCGGGAAGAGGGGGATGCTCGTCAGAGGGTGGGCCCCGCAGACCGCAATCCTGGCTCATCCGGCCGTGGGGGCGTTCCTGACGCACTGCGGGTCGAGCTCTCTGCTGGAGGCGGCGGCGGCCGGCGTGCCGATGCTGACGTGGCCGCTGGTGTTCGACCAGTTCATCGAGGAAAGGCTGGTCACAGACGTTCTCAAGATTGGCGAGAGGGTGTGGGACGGGCCACGGAGCACGAGGTACGAGCAGCAGCAGACGGTGCCGGCCGCGGCGGTGGCGCGGGCCGTGGCGAGGTTCTTGGAGCCCGGGGGAACAGGGGAGGCGGCGAGGGGTCGAGCGCAGGAGTTCGCCGTGAAGGCTCACGCCGCCGTGGCGGAAGGCGGGTCGTCGTCCTGTGATCTGCGCAGGCTTATCGACGACCTGATGAAAATAAGGGAGGCCGTCGCCGGCGGCGACACTACTACGTCGCGCGCTGCTGAGATGTAGCGTCATGTGGCATTTCCCTGTGCTTCAATCCGTTTGTAAACCTTGTAACACCGGCCGCTTATGTCTTACTCCCTCCGACCCATAATGTGACATTACATTAATGTTAAAAAATGTCTTACATTATACATTATGAGACGGAGGGAGTACTATGTTTTTTCCTTTGCCTACTAACTAGTGTCTGTCACCTGTTGGTACTGCATTTCCTGCCGTCTGCATCTGCATTTACATTTGGGGCGGTCTATGCGCATCATCTCGTTTTACGCCTGGGGCTCTGTCTGCACCGATGTACAGCTGGTCTTGAAACATCACCATCTCCCTTGCGATTCGAAATGCAAAAGCAGAATTTGTATATCTGTAGGAAACATAGTTGCAGGTTGTTAAAGCAGCCTCGATGGTCAAATCCGGACCCACAAATGCCGGCGAACGCGTCTGCTGGCACTGACTGGTCAAACCTCAAATAATGCAATCTACATCTGAATACCTCAAATCCATATTATTACATGCAACGTAGCGATCTTTAAGCTGAGTTTGTCCTGTCGCTGTGGCCATGTCCGGCGGCCAGCTGTGCTTCTCAGAGTGCTGGTCCGGACGTCGACAAGGTAGAGTAGGGTATGGGACACGAGTCGGCTTATGGGACTCAAGGCGCCGTTGTTTCCCATGCCCTACACTTCCTCGTCGCAGCCCGAAACTCGTTGAGTGCCGGTGGACGTCAGGGCGATGATGGATCCGAACTAGGACGAGCCGGCGGCATCCACAACGACACAGTTGCGGCGTCCGGGTGCACTATACGGGGCACCGGAGAATGTGACTCCGCCTCACCGACGTCCACCGCCACGAGCGATGCCTCCGCCTCCCGCGCCCGCTGTTGCGCACGGCGGGCACGTCGCACCATGTTTGCATCCGACCACACCCACGGTGCGTCCATGGCCTTGGCGCGCCACGGAAGGGTCGCGCGTCCGCCATCTCGTTCGGATGCCAGACGGACTGCACCGCCTCCGGTAAGGCAGCGACGGTTGCCCTAGCATCGAATTCATGCGCCATTTGGGCAGGCGCAATGGATTTACGACAGAAGGAGTCCAAGCGCTGTCGTGCATGGGCGTCCTCCTGCGAGCGGTGGTGCGCAAGCCGAACAGCCATCTCCTCGTCGGGGCCGTGAGGGATGAGCTCAGTGTCCACGGATCAAGAGGTGAAGGACTCAGATCCGCTGTCCGCCATGCCGGAGACAGCCGGACGTCACCGGAGACGATCTTGGGCCAGCATGAGACAGATCCGACGTGGCGGGCGTGCCCAGACGCCCCCATATCCACCCATATCTAGGCTGGATATGAGGGGTGGCGATCAGACGGGCATTTGAGGTACGTTTGAGGCTCCCGGATGGGTCGAAATTTCATGACCGATCAATGACGGGGCGGCCCGCTCGGACATTTGAGAAAGGTTTGGGGTGCCCGATTGTAGATGTTCTTACGTCAAAAACTGACTTTTGATCAGAATCCTCCAAAGACGGCAAGCCAAATGTTCTCATCAGAGCAACTTCAATGTGTCGACCCAAACGGACGCATGTTTTGTCCGTTTTTTGTGCATTTGGGTCGGCTGCCTGCTCGTCGCCCGCCCCCTTCTGTGTTTAGGTCGGCCGTGCGCCCAACTCGCGGACACATTTTCGTCCTCACGGTTGGCCTTTTCCGCAAACATATGGAAATTTGACGACAGTTCACATAATTCAATCAAAATACAAATATCTTATAGTTTCACAACCAAATAAATATCTTATAGTTTACAAGCCAAATAAAAATTAAATTGTCTTAAATACATTAAAAAAGATAGTTGATATATCTGTTGGTTGCCACGTGAGCGCACATATACTCAATCAAATCATCTTGCAGCTGAATGTGAGTTTTCCAATTACGCATTTGATGATCGCACGTAGGCCACTCACGGAGTCGGATGCCTTCAACGGACCTTCACGGAGTGGCCTACGTGCCATCTCCTAATTTGCCCCCTATTTTCACTGTGGGCCCCGCCATGCAGAAGTGCATGCTCTAGCCAATGCAACCAAAAGATCGATCTGGTGGAAGAGACTAGGCAGCACATTATACGTTAACACTCCCCCTCACGTGTGGCTCCCTCAGGCCTAAACATAGACCCAAAGTGGGCTGCAATTTAATTGCGCTAGCTGAGTCTTAACTCAAGACCTCTTGGCTCTGATACCATGTAGAAGTGCATGCTCTAGCCAATGCAACCAAAAGACCGATCTGATGGAAGAGACTAGACAACACATTATACGTCAACACGCCAACCTTAATTAAATCCTGGCCACTAATACTTAATCAACCCTGTAAACTCCCCGTGAACCCCCCGTGAGTGTAGCATTGCCCTTTCTTTGTCACAACTTTACACGAACATGTTGTTTTTAGTCATTTCCTAGAAAGGCCAAAATAGCTTGCAAAGGGTACAAGTTTCAGCTAACAAATATGTATAGCATACATGATCTACAGCTCTACTGCTCTGCCACAATGTCATTCCATCTCGCCGGAGAACGACCGAGTAGGCACAAGCCACGCATGTCTGCAGTATACCTTCTGTCGCTGATGTTCAAGGGAGCGACGGCGTGGCCGTGATGCCACCGGCGGCCGCTCTTGCTTCCACAAGGTCATCAATGAGACGGCGCAGGTCACAGTACGACGAGCCTCCTTCCGCCACGGCCGCATGAGCCTTGGCCGCGAGCTCTGTAACGACCTGGGCTGTGCCCACGAGATGTGTGCGAGTGGCCTACTGGGCCGGCCCATTGTGGCCTGTAATGATATCTACTTATAGGCTAGTGTGAGGAGAGGAGGACATCGATCTGTAAAACTGAATATCGTTATTCCTAATCCCAAGCCTTCCTCTGTGCTTCTTCTTCCTCTCCAAGCTATTTCCTTCTGTCTCCACCTACCACATCCTGGCGTGATGCAAGGAGTTGCTGCGATCCCGTAGCATCTGGTACTCAGAGCCAAAATCGATCCGTGTCCTCTGATCCACGAAATTTTTTGCGATCTTCAAATCAATCCATCGATCAGCTCCTAATTCCAGGCAAAAGGTGCGGATCCCCTCGGGTGATTCTGCGAGAAACACTCCGGTGTACCTGCGTTGGGTCGAGCAGATCGATCGGCCGCAACGGCGCGCTTCAACGAACCGACCCTCTCTGCGCGGATGGCGACGGCGGAGCTCTCCCTGGCGGACCTGCAGAAATTTGTGCAGGCCACGATCCAGCAGAGCAAGGCGGTCTCAGATGCAGGGACGGCCACATCGGAGAGGGTGACCGAGCTCCAGGACTCGCTCGACAAGTACGCATCCTCGTCCGCCAAGGCGTTCCATGCGCTTGCGCAGACGACCACGGCCGCGTTGGGCCGTACGGAGGCCACCCTCGGCCGCGTCCTCATCGCCAACAATTCACTTGACGCGGCGATGGCGGAGATGAAGCGCGCCCTGGATGGAGTGGTACGTCGAGTGGACCAGTTGGAAAGAGCTCCAGCAACGGGCCCTGCACCACCACCACCACCACCGCCGGCACCACAACGCTTCGGGCCACTACGCACGAAGGGACATAGCAGCATGCAAGCGCCATAGGCGACAGATCTGCGGGGGCCTCGTCTGAATCGTCCCCAACCACACGGTGGTGAGCTATCTCAGACCCGACCCGCTGCCAGCGAGTATTTCTCGGATGATCAGGAAGATCCAGATCGCTCCACGGAGTACGGGCACCGATCGCATCCCAACAGATACAGACCACGCATTCCTCGGTCTGAATTTCCTAAGTTTGATGGGGAGGATCCTAAATGGTGGAAACAGTAGTGTGAAAAGTACTTCCGGATGTACAATGTGCAGTAGGAATTATGGGTTGATTTTGCAACAATGCATTTTGCAGGCAACGCAGCGCGCTGGCTTCAGACTTACGAAGCCATGCACACAGTCGACAGTTGGGCAGCCTTGTGTGTTGCAGTGTTTGCCAAGTTCAACAAAAACAAATACACCAGAGACATTGATATATTCTTTGCACTGAAACAGACTGACACAGTGGATGAGTATGCCCACCTCTTCGAAGAGCACATGCACAAGATCCTGGTCTATAATCAATCTTATGATGAGACGTTCTTCATCAACCGTTTTGTTCAAGGTCTCAAACCAGGAATAAGAGCACCTATGAAGCTGCAGCAGCCAAGCACAGTGGATTTGGCTTACTCTCTGGCACAAACACAAGAAGCACTCCTGGTCGAAGACACATCTAAATTCAGCAAGAAGTGGGAGCCACGGTTCAGTTCCAAACCATATGTGCATCAGGGTATAATGGGCGCCTCACCAGTTGACAAATGATCAGACGAGCAAGCTAAGGTGCCGGACAAAGTTGACATGCTCAGAGCTCAGCGTAGGGCAAGAGGAGAATGTTTTAAGTGTGGGAAAAAATATGGCCCAAGACACAAATGCCCCAGCAAGGTGCAATTACATGTGATGGAAGAATTATGGGATGCATTGCAGGTGTCTGAATCAGCCTCTAGTGAGTCTGACAGCGAACAAATGGTCTCTCCACCTGCAGATAAGGACAGTGACGATTGTATGAAACTGTCAGTGCAAGCAGCCACAGGCACATCTTCTAAAGAGAGTATTAAGCTGCAAGGCATGGTGGGAAAACGTCAGCTCTTAATACTGGTAGATTCAGGCAGTTCTACCAACTTCATTAGAGCTGATTTGGCAAAAGAACTCAAGTGCACAACTGAAGAAATACCTGCAGCAACTGTAACTGTGGCAAATGGAGGCACTCTGCTCTGTAATACTCAAGTGCCAAACCTACAGTGGTTTTGTCAAGGAAACACCTTCAATACTCAGTTCAAAGTGCTTCCCTTAGGCACTTATGATATCATATTCGGAATGCAGTGGCTGGAAACAATGAGTCCTATGTGGGTTGACTGGAGAAAGAAGGTCATGAGGTTTAAGTACCAAGGAGCAAGAATCACACTCAGAGGAGTTAAAGATAAACTCAACTCCCGCACAGCTATTTCTGGAAAACACTTACAAGGCCTCCTCAACACTGGAGCAGTTGAGCTAGTAATCCACCTTTGTCATATGGCAGAGAAACCTATGTCAGAAACCTGCATTCCACCTGAAGTTCAGCCACTTCTTTACAAGCATCAGCAACTGTTCACTACTCCTGACTCCCTTCCTCCCCATAGGGAATTTGACCATAAGATACCTCTGCTACCTGGAGCAAAACCTGTGAATGTTAAACCATACAGGTATAATCCCATGCAAAAACAGGAGATAGAAACACAGGTGACCACCATGCTTAATCAGGGAGTTATACAACATAGCACCAGTTCCTTTGCTTCCCCTGTGCTACTGGTCAGAAAGAAAGATGGCACCTGGAGATTCTGTGTAGATTATAGAATACTCAACTCAGTTACAGTGCAACATAAATATCCCATACCTGTTGTGGAGGAACTGCTGGACGAATTAGCAGGAGCAAAATACTTCGCAAAGTTGGATTTGAGAGCTGGCTATCATCAGATCAGATTGGTTGAGGGAGAGGAACACAAAACTGCTTTCAAAACCCATCATGGCCTGTATGAATTCAAAGTCATGCCATTTGGGTTAACCAATGCCCCTGCAACCTTTCAAGCTGCCATGAATATATTGTTTGCACTGTTACTGAGAAAATGTGTCCTAGTTTTTATGGATGATATCCTTATATATAGTGCAAGTTTGGAAGAGCACCTGCAACACTTGGAACAAGTCTTCACCATTTTGCACGAAAACCAACTATATGTCAAGCTGAGCAAGTGTTCTTTTGCCCAGCAGGGGTTGGAATACCTTGGTCATGTAATCAGTGCAGCAGGAGTTCAGACTGACCCTGCTAAAATCTCAGCTGTCAGAGATTGGCCAGTACCAACAAATGTGAAGCAAGTGAGGGGGTTTCTAGGCCTTACTGGATATTATAGAAGGTTCATTAAACACTATGGAATTATCAGCAGGAGCCTCTCTGATTTGCTTAAAAAGGATGCAGTGTTCACCTGGACACCTACTACAGAAGCTGCATTTCAGAGCCTAAAAACTGCCTTAGCCCAAGCTCTTGTACTAGCTCTGCCTGATTTCAAGAAAACCTTCATGATTGAAACAGACGCCAACAACAATGGAATTGGGGCAGTATTAATGCAAGAAGGGCACCCCATTTCCTATCTAAGCAAAGCACTGGGCCCCAAGGCTCAAGCACTCTCCACCTATGAGAAAGAGTGTTTAGCTGTCATACTTGATGTGGATAAATGGAGAAGTTATCTGCAGCATGCCCCATTTACATTGGCAACAGACCATAGGAGCCTGACACACTTGCAAGATCAAAAAATCAGTAGTCCTATGCAACAGAAAGCACTATTGAAGTTGCTGGGCCTGAGGTATAATATACTATACAAAAAAGGACAGGAAAATACAGCAGCTGATGCTCTCTCAAGATCACCTTCTCCTAGTGAGCTGCATACAATTTCCTTCTGTACACCTAAGTGGCTGGCTGTGGTCTCTGGAGGATATCAACAACATGAGGAAGACAAACAATTGCTTCAAGAACTAGCTCTCTCGGGCTCAAATGACAAGGGATATGTGTTGCATCAAGGTATCATCAGATACAAGGACAGAGTGTGGTTAGGTCATAACACTGAGGCTCACAAAGCAATTATGTTATCCTTACATGCTAGTGGAGTGGGAGGTCACTCAGGGTTCCAGGGTACTTACCAAAGGATTAAAGCCTTGTTTGCCTGGTCTGCTATGAAGCAAGATATTCAGAACTATGTGAAAGAGTGCACTATGTGTCAACAAGCAAAAGCCGAACATATTAGGAAACCTGGCTTGCTCAGCCCTCTGCCAGTACCTAAAGAAGCATGGAACTTGGTCACTATGGATTTTATTGGAGGCCTGCCCAAGAGCAAAATTTTTGACACTATTCTGGTGTTCATTGACAAGTTTAGCAAGTATGACCATTTCCTCCCTCTGGCTCATCCATTCACTGCCCTCCAAGTAGCACAACTTTACCTGGACAATGTGTACAAACTCCACGGCCTTCCTATGGTGATAGTCACTGATCGAGATCCTATCTTCACAAGCACTTTGTGGCAAGAGCTGTGCAAATTAACTGACACAAAAATGAATATGAGTTCTGCAAGTCACCCAGAAACTGATGGTCAGTCTGAGAAACTCAACCAGTGTTTGGAAACATTTCTCCGGTGCATGGTACACTCTGCCCCAAAGAAATGGGCTTATTGGCTGCCACAAGCAGAGTACTGGTACAACACTAACTACCACTCAGCGCTGGGCAAAACTCCATTTCAAGTCCTCTATGGATATCAACCCAGACACTTGGGTGTTGCAAATCTTCAGAGCTCGCTATCATCTGATCTGTCAGGCTGGTTAGCGGAACGCAACCTGATGCAAGGCCTGATCAGGGAGCACCTGTTGCGTGCTCAACAGCGCATGAAAGCACAAGAGGATAAACACCGGTCAGATCGGCAGTTTGCAGTAGGGGAATGGGCATACCTAAAACTTCAGCCCTATGTGCAACAGTCAGTAGTCCAAAGATCCAATCACAAGCTCGAATTCAAATACTTTGGCCCTTACTAGATTTTGGAAAAAGTGGGTGAAGTGGCTTACCGGCTTGCCCTGCCAGCGTCCAGCAAGATACATCCAGTGGTCCACGTCTCGCTGCTGAAACCAGCACAGCCTCCAGTGCAGAATGACAACACCACTGATCTGGCTGCCCTTCAAATCTCAACACCGCTGAATCCGGCTTAGGTATTACAGTCTCGTTTGGTGCAGGTAGGCGGACACACTCGGGCGCAGGTCAAGATTGCTTGGCGCGGCCTTCCTCTCTCGATGGCAACCTGGGAGTGGGCTTCACTGCTAGCACCAGCGACAATGGCAAGATGATGAACAGTATGAGGGCGTCCTGGTTCTCAAGGGGAGGGGCATGTAACGACCTGGGCTGTGCCCACGAGGTGTGTGTGAGTGGCCTGCTGGGCCGGCCCATTGTGGCCTGTAATGATATCTACTTATAGGCTAGTGTGAGGAGAGGAGGACATCGATCTGTAAAACTGAATATCGTTATTCCTAATCCCAAGCCTTCCGCTGTGCTTCTTCTTCCTCTCCAAGCTATTTCCTTCTGTCTCCACCTACCACATCCTGGCGTGACGCAAGGAGTTGCTGCGATCCCGTAGCAAGCTCCTGCGCTTTGCCCCTCGCCACCTCCCTTGTTCCTCCAGGCTCCAAGAACCTCGCCACGGCCCGCGCCACCGCCTCCGCCGGCACCGTCTCCTGCTCCTCCTACCTCGTGCTCCGTGGACCGCTCCACACCCTCTCGCTGATCTTGAGAACTTCAGTGACCAGCCTCTCCTTGATGAACTGGTTAATGGCCGCGGCGAAGATGCGCCACACGTCGGCCCCGACAGCAGAGAGGTTCTCGACGCTCAGCGGGAGGTCGTCCACCTCCGGGAAAGGGTAGGTGGCTATCTTGATGGCGTTGGTTGCCGCGGATGCGCCGTGCCGCTGGAGCGTCGATCGATCGACCGAGACGTTCGCCGGGGTGAGCTCGACGGTGCCCGGCCTTGCCGCGGTGAGGCAGACGACGAGGTCGGTGTGTGGGTTGATGTGGCTGGTGACGAAGAAGGGGATGATCAACATCCGTAGCTTCTTGCCTAGCTCCGCTGAGGCCATTCTTTGCAAGTTTTTGGGCTTTGGAACGGATCACTGGGGGAGTGCCGCTGCAGTAATGGATGC
>NC_041381.1:576162761-576172082 GCF_002162155.2 Triticum dicoccoides | reverse complement strand
AGAGATGGGGCCATGCAGTAATGGGGCCATCCAGAAATAAGAGAAGAAGGCTCCTACAAGGCTCCTTAGAACTCAGGCACTCTCGGCCGCCGGATCGTTTCCCTTGATGCGTTCTCGTCCGTACGATCGAGATCTGGAGAAGCCTGGGCCGTTGGATTGGGATTGACACTACTGGAATGAATAGTGATGGCAGCAAAATGTAAATACCATGCCCCCACCGGGGTATTTTGGTCATTTCACATAGAGGCCTATAAAAGCTAGCAGCTCCCGTGGCAAGCCCTAGCAGCCTCCTCCCCACACTCGCCGCCCCGCCCGCGCGTCCTCGCGTCCCAGCCCCTCCTCCTTCCTCTTCTCGCGCGGTCGCGCCTCCCTCCGAACCCTCGATCCGCGCCCGCCTCCCTGCCCCACGCCGCCATCATCTCCGCCGGCGCCCGACTCCTCCGCTGCCTCCTCTCCACCGCCCTGCGAAGGACCTGTAGAAAGCGGCACGCCCTGTCGGGAAGCGGGCGGCGCGCGCCGTCGCCCCAGGATGCGCGCGGACAACTCTCTCGTGTTGACGCCCCCACTCCCTCCGCTTCTCCTCGTCGCCTCCCCTCGCGCCACCGTCACCGTCCGAGAAGCACCGCGGCCACTACTACTCTGCATCGTGCCGAGCTTGCCACCGCCGCCGCTCTCCCGGTCGAGCTCGTCCCTCACCACCGGCCCTCAAGTTGTGGAGGGGCAACAGGCAGCGGTGGACGAGGAAATCTACCACCAACCGCCGCCGCATGTCTTCCTGCTTCGCCATCAACGCGAGGAGCACCGGAGCGTGTCCTCAAGTTGGTGCTCCTCCGGGAAGAGGACAACCCGAGGTGAGCCGCCTCTGATCCATCGCGCTCCCATCGCCTTTCCTTCCCCTTTTCTCCTGTCGCCGCCACCGACGCCGTTACTCTCCCCGTCGGGAAGACTGTGCAGACTGCTACTCGCGTCGTTGCTCCGCAGAGCCATCATTAGGACCTTTTGTGCAGATCTGTCATGGAGGTCAACCCTGACGTCGGCCTTGTCGGATTGGAGCGGCAGTGCGGTGGTTGGTCTACTGTGGCGGCTCGCTGGAGGCAGCAGCAACCCAATCGGCACCGCCATCTCCTTCCCTATCCATGAGGTCTGATCTCCAGCCCGCCCCTCTGCTCCCAAAGTCTAGCTTCATGCCTCCACCTGTTCTTGTTTTTCCCCTTTTTTCTTTGGACGAATTTCATAGCTTCTTGGCCAGTTCGTTTTTTATCTTCCGTAATCCCAAGATAATGGCCACGAATCATTATCTTAGTTGATTTTGGCTTGTGGCCACCTAAAGCTAGAGCTAGAATAGAATAGAATAGGTTGAGTTGTTCGATCTGAAACTGTGTAGGCAAGTGTTTCAGACTAGGTTAATCGGTGGTTTTGGAGCAAAATTGAGCGCCCCTGGAAGAAATGATCTACACACGGGAGAAAAAAAGAAAAGGGTATTTCAAAACATCTGAACAACATTTCAATGCAACGAGAGCGCCATATTGGTTCGAGTGCTAGAGCTGCACCTATTGTTTTCATTTCCTGCTATCCGATTTGATATGAATCTTACGTTTTCGATGTACAGATGTGCTTCGCCAAATTTTAAAAAATCTTGATGATTAACACTTTAACTTGAGGAGAAATTTCCATAAGAAGTTCAGTTTCTTCCTGTACTAGGTTCTATTAGCTTATTCTGAATCTGAAGTTGACATCATGAACCACTGAATCGTAATCAGTTTTTCTCATGTGTGTATTGAGTGGCATACATCTCACGCACATAGACTGGTTCCTGATGGTGCAGCCAACCTCTGTCTTCCTCCCCGACGGCGGCGTCGAACCAACACTGGGTTATGCTACCCTTGGCCGTGGCCTAACACGCGCGGACTGAAGCATTGGTCAGGCACCCACTGCTTGGCTGCACGTCTGGGTCATCTCAGATAAGCTAATCTATCTCTTCTTTAAAATAAGATCATGTGCTTCTCTGATCCGGTTGTAGTAAGTTGTACAAGGCCTTAGCTGGTTGTCAGGAGGAACCTTCACCTCATGGCTAAAACTTGGGTAAAACTGTGGGCATACAAAATACATCTTTGTTTTTGTTGCCTTATAAACATGGCTATGAAAGAACCGAATATTGGAAAACAACTGTATATCAATTCTCACTTACTCTGATATTTCTGAAAGTGAAAGGGATGAAGGATAGTGTAGTGAGCAGAGAACACACAGGTTATGTTGAAAATTTTGGTCGAAGTTACAGTCCATTAGCTGGTAGAAATATAGCACAACTAGCATGCCTAGATGCACACAACGTTGATGGTAATAAGATATGCTTGGCAACTAACTAACAAAATCAGATTATTCATTTCATAAATGTAGAAAAAAATAAGTATGGTCTTCACAACGTGTCTTCTTCTATGATTCGGTAACTTGCATTCCAATCTTATTTGTCTTCTTCTCATTGGGCATGGTGTCTTTAGATTATCAAAGGGGATTGTGTATGGCTGTTGACAATCCAGATTGTGGGCAGCTAAGAGGTTAGGATTAGTCATGTAAATTTTTGCTTATAAATAATATAATAACGCAGTAGTAGCCCCTCGTACTATTTTTTGTCAAAAATGGTGTGATACTAAGATTTTCACTACAGTACCATCTGTATCTAATGTAACTCGGCTATAGGTTATCCGAAGTAATGATGTCTATCACTCTGGTTGATTTGCGATATGGTATTATGGGTCCATATGCACCTGAGCTTTGCTACTTCCTCTGATTACCATGAACTCTGTACACATGAGCATGCCTATGCCATTGTCAAGTGCTACTCCAAACACCATTTACTGCTTGAAAATATCTCTCAACTTGGATAGAGCATCCTGTAAGGTCCATATTTACTCAACATGATTTTTTTTACTATGAGGACCCTTACTTCTAGCACTAGGTTTTGATTGTCTGTTGTTTTGTACATCTTTTACCAATATGATTTTAATCTTTAAAAAAGATCATATTCTAGACTCACAACAAATTGGATAGAGCATCCTGCAAGGTCTGTGAGGTGCAGATGATATTTCAGTGCTCAGTGTGCAGCTTATTTTGTAGACATCGCGGTTTCAGTTTGCAATATTAGACCTACTTGTATCAAGGTAGGGTTGACCATAACTGAACTTCGAATTTGTTTATACAGTATACATTATGCGCTTCATCCAATAAAAATATGAAATGCATGTGTTGCTTTGGCTCTCTTAATAGCAATTAATTGCGTATATTCAACTGGCCTTCTGGTTGACTAGCATAAATGGTCATATTCTATTTTTGATGTGAGCTATCCTCCTATTCATGTCCTGGAGGCTTTGCTTCCCAGGTTTATTGCTTTTGCAATTTAAAGTTTTGAAGCACTGCCTCACAGTTTTTTAATTACTATTAACATTACAAACTGGGATTCGAATATCATGGTTTTCCACTGGGAAATAATAGCACATTTAGCTTTGTCTGACCTATTTATTATCGATTAATGTAACACTTTACGATGTAGATGCTGGCAATGGGCCGTTAGCTACGCGCTTATAGTTTGCAGTTATGCACACCAGGTTCCTATGTAGGCTTAACATGAATTTGTTTCTTAACATGAACATGCTTATTTATGTTGCAGAGGGGAAAACTTCTCTGTTCTGTCCACTGCCTACATACAAGCTGCATGTGAGTAGGCCACATATCTTGGTTTTTCCTGCTACTTCTGATTATCCATGTGAAAACATTATTTTACAATCAGCTGTGGTGAAAAAATTATTGCAGTTGAGTTGGTTAATTATCATACTTAAATCTCGCCTCCATGCACTGAATTTTAATGGGGTTAGTATGCTTTGTACTGACCCAAAAACAATTCCTTATAACGCTCACCATTTGTGCATTTCTTTTGGTCTAGGACAAAGGGTATGTGGAAGACTGGATTTGATATTATCATGGAATGATAGCTATTAGCGTGTTCCTGGCTCTCGTTTGCTGTTATTCCTTCATAATTGCAACAAAGTGAGTATTGTAGGCTCAGAGAGAAATCTTTTGAATTTTGTAGCCTGCATCTTTATTTTCTTCCTCAACAATTCATGATGTACCATGTAGTAATTTTGATTTTTCATTCAGATGTTATTTTCTTTACAAATCCGCAAGCAACACACAATTCATGTTTGTTGTTTTAGTCTTGCTAATTCTTGACACGTTCCCATGTTTGTTCTGTGAGAGAGCTCCTGATGTCGTATCTATGCTCATTCTTAAAAGATACTTGTTTGGTTGATTGCTTTATGAAGAAAGTAGACCATTTTAGATCGAAGATATGGATTTATGACAACTTCGAGATGAGTTTGGCTGATGATGAAACTTTCAAATCAATGACAGTTTGATTTAGCATGTGGTTAGGTTATGCTCTTATGAAATGAATGTTCTTCTGTAATTTTAGTTTCAAGTACTTTTGATTGATAATATGGAGGATATGTATTTATGGTAATGTTTTCTATTGGTATTATTTAGGGATGCAAATCAATATCTTGCTCTGCCTATGCTGTGCAGTGGCCTAAGTGTTGGACCACCGGGTGGATAGGGAAAGCGTGTAATGTGCCAGGGCGTAATCTGTGTCGCTGCTCCGCATAGAGGAGCACACCATCGAGATGGCCCAAAATGGAAACACCGTAGGCCACAACTCTGGTGGGGGCCTTCATGGTTGCTGACGACCAGATGCCACCATGGTCTCCGATGTCGTCATGGCCCTTGCCGCCAGCCCACAACACAGTGCCGAGCAGGGGGTGTGGCCGGCGGTGGTCATTGATATCTTCAGCAGCGTCGGGTGTTGGCCACTTGCGCTGGTGGCTTTCTCCCGCTTTTGGTGCGTCACATTTAGAGTCTTTGTTCATTTCATCCTTCCTTTTTATTGGGTACCTCTGCTTATAGAAACAAACCAAACCCATTATTTCTACTAAATTAACTACATACTCCCTCCGTTCCTAAATATAGGTCTTTCTAGAGATTTCGACAAGTGGCTACATACGAAGCAAAATGAGTGTCTATATACATCCGTATGTGATAGTTCATTTGAAATCTCTGGAAAGACCTATATTTAGGAACGGAGGGAGTATATTTGTTCTGTTCCAGGAAAATGCATAAGAGGAATTTAATGGTTCTTATATTTGCACAGCTAAACTAACATTGTCACAGAGCAAGCACAAAAGTCTAAACTTTATGGTTTCATTTAGTTTTGGTCTTCAAATTGGCACTAAGTGCTTGGAATTGAGTCCAAGGACGAGTAGTCACACAATGCAAAGTTTAGTTTTAAAATACTAAGAATATATGATTCATTTTTCCTTTTTGATAGGTCAAATACATAATTTTACCCAGATTTATGTAAATAGATAATTGATGTCTTATAGATCTACTATACCTCCATTGCAGGTATGACTGATTAACAGAAAAAAAATCGTGGCCATTGGTCACCGCTTTTCATCAAGATGATTCTGTATCATTGTAATAGTGAGACTTTACTACACCCATTCTGTCGGTAGAACATTCTCTTAGGAGATTGTTTTATTTGTTTTGGTTGGGATATACTAAAGGCTGTGTACCTATGGAAAGAAAAAAGACACTTTCAAGTTTTGTATGTAGTACTTGATGTATGTCTCAAGTATAGCTTATAATGATCCTACTCTTAGTACTTGCTCTCTCATGTTTATGCTCTTAGTACTGAATTTAGTATCAGGTAATTAGCTTTTGTGATCTCATGAACAGACTGAACTTGATGCGGCCTTATAATCCCATGACCATGTTGAAATTGATGATGTCTTGCTTCTCATACCAGTGAATGTTTCTTCGTTCTCTTGGACCAGATAATTCATTGTCCTGTTGAATATGAGCGCTAAACTATGCTCCCTACTAAATTTTTTAAAGGTGCTCCCTACTAATTTGATCACTATCTATTTTACCACATTGATGCGACAGGCACCCCGCGCCAAGGCGCACTGTCGATCTAGTGGATAGTGAATCCAGGAGCTCGAGATGCAATCTCGTGGCATCTTTTGTGCTGTACTACACTGCTCCATGACTTGGTGGTCCGGAGAAGAGAGGACAACTGCACGACGATGATGCATGCAATTGCAGCAACCGCGCGGAGACGATGCACCGGGTCTTCACAGCAGAAAGCTCTTTTTACCGGTGCTGGTATGTACCGACAAACCATTCACCGGTCATTTTGCTCGTGATTCGTGTTGTGGTGTAGTACAAAGTTGAGTCATCTATTTTAAAATGGAGGGACTATAAGAGTGCATTTGTGGCGGTTAATCCTTTGTATATAGTTAAATCAATGTCAGATTAATAGGGCCCACGTCAGTCCCTTTTACAGTGGAATGTACACATGCATGCAACATCTCTCCTCTCTCTCTACCAAACAAATCCATGCATTTTATTTTTGTTTACATTTTTAGATGCCCAAAATTTTTACAACAATGCTTCATTGTTTAATTTTTTCATATATTCAAATTCATGAACATAAGATCTTTAGAATAAGACCAATCTTGAATATATTTAAACTAGTTTAATTTTTACTATTTCAATCATATGAAATATTAATTTCACTTATTTCAAATTTGAATTTTCAAAATAATTGAAATCAGTTATTGAAATGATTGAAACAACTTTTCTGAACATAGTTTTCTTAAGATGTTGAAACCAGTTTGTGTGAAATTGATTAATTCAAATACATTGTACAAAAAAACTATGAAATTTGAGATTGTAAATATGTGAAATTGAATGTTTCATTGTGTGAAATTGATTAATCAGTTATGTGAAATTGAGTTATTTGAACATTATCACACAATTGAATGTTTCATTGTGTGAAATATGTGAAATTGAATGTTTCATTATGTGAAATTTTAAAATTTTGTTTTTTCAATTGTGCGATTCTAATGTGTTTTTTCTGGACCTAGTGAAGTGAGTGAAATCTATCTTATGTAATGACTGTAATTAGTTTTTTTAAAACAAGTGAAATATAGTATTTCAATTGAGTGAGTGTAATGTGTTTTATGAAATGAGTGAAATGGGTGAAATAAGTTATTTGGAAAAAGTGAAATATACCTTTTTGATGTGAAACGGCTTATTTCAATGTTTGAAACTGCTATAGTGAAATACGTTTCAATATATTTTCGTAAATACGAAGTGAAATTAGTTTTTGAGATATACTTTTTAATGAGTGAAATCATTTTTTGAATTGTGTGAAATATGTTTTTCAAATAATTTAAATCAGTTCTTTGCATCGAGTGAAATCAATTTCAAAATATGTTTTCTCAACTGAATGAAATTATTTTCTTCATACAAATGAAATATCTTTCTTTAGATGAGTGAAATTGGTTTCTTGAACATAAAGAAATGAGTTTATTTTTTTGGAATAATTGAAATCAACTTCCTGATATGGGCGAAACTGGTATTTTAAAACGACTAAAATCTATGTTTTATAATGTGTAAAAATATGTTGTCTCAACTGAGTGAAATATGTTTTCTCAACTGAGTGAACTTACTATTTTGAAATTTGCGAAACAGGAGGAAACAATTTTGTGAAATAGCGAAATAATCTTATGGTTTATGAAAGTGATTCCAAAGATAACTGAAATATAAAAATTCAAAAGTTGTTCAAATATATGGAAGATTGATCTTGTTTTAAAGGTCTTGTCAGCATGATTTCAAATATATAAAAAGTTTCAAAAATAGACAGTTGCTTTAAAATATATCAATCATTCAAAATATATGGATGAAATAAAATGCATCTCATTTATATGGGGAGAGAGAATCATGCATGCCCGGTCTCTCCATTACAACTCTATCTCTCTTGTGACAAAGTTGCATGTCATGCATGTATTTGGTCAGTGCATGTCAGTTGTATTCAACTAGTATAAGAGTTGTGATTTATTCTCTGACAAAGTGCACGAATCTTGATGAATTGCATGGATGGTTTATTTCCAGCCGGTACATACCGGTTCCGGTAAATTTAATTATTCGGTCTTCACAGAGCGAGAATCCAAGACTTTTTTCAGGGATAACTCTCCTGGAGCTCTCTGGATCAGGAAGTTCAGGTAATGCAGCGAACACTGCCACATGGTCTCGCACTTGCGGGATTGTTGCTTCGGTTCATGGAAAACATGGTGAACTAAGCCTCCTTCAAGCAAGCCCAAACGATATGCCATAATACCAATCTTAGCTAGGATTGTGAATGGACAGAAGTACTCAAAATCTAACTTCAGATAAGGCCTGTTCACAAGAGAAGAATCTGCAATGGCTGCAGTTTGAGAAATACATTGCTCCCTAACTCATAAAGTTTCTAAAGGATCTCATCTATGTTTGTCAACATGATGCTTGAACATAAGATGTGCCCTGTGCAGTTGCTCTTTTAGTATGTTTGCAATGGTGCTTTTGATTCTGAATCCATTGTCGCACATCAGAATTCAGAGAAGATTGAGGCTCCGCAACAATATTATTTTTGTACCATTTTACCTATAAAATTCTTTTTTTTTCAAACCGATAGAGTATGATGGGTTCTAGATGGGCGAGGAAGATTGGGATGGAGCGGGGAGTGAACTCTTTCAAACTAGAGCAGATCTGATGGATTCTAGATGGATGATGAAGATTGGGATGGAGTGGAGAGAGAACTCATTCATCGCCACCACACATAACGCCAATTTAGTTAGCAGAGATGCAAGAAGAGCATGCTAGTGAATATAGTATCAGAACTTCGCCAATCGCACTCAAGAATCAATTTTGTAGGGTTGTCATGTACTGAACATCTCATAGACATTTCAAGACATTGATCGACCCTCTTTGCTTGCCATAAGTCAGGTCATGATAGGCAGTGCTGAGCTACAACTAAGTTCCCCACCACACAAAAGATCTCCTAAAATAGAACTAAACTTAAAACTTAATTATAAGCAAAGAAGTTTAGTTTAAGCTTAATAGTCACCGTAGGCCTTGAAGTCAATGGAGATGTCGTCGATGTTGTTGGGCATTGTTGTCGCCGTCACATGAACTCTTCCTCCCCATCGTCCTCCATGGCAAGGTCCTTCTAGAGCTTGTCCCACGCCCGATTATGGGCAGGTTGTAACGCTGTCAGGGCCACCATGTCACCACGGCAACAAAATTTGCAGGCGTGCGCCGCATGTCTATGAACCTCTCCATGTAGGCGACGTGCTTGTGATACCAGAGCTCATGGCGGTTTTGCTCCTGCGAAGCCACAATGGCCCTCTACTCCTCCTCCTTGAGCCGCCATGCATGCATTCTCCTCCG
>NC_041381.1:576124364-576162551 GCF_002162155.2 Triticum dicoccoides | reverse complement strand
TCTCATCCTTCTTGGTCTCAACTTCGTCCTGCTCGAGCTCCTGTGGCTCCATCATCACTGTCCTTTGTCATTATCAGCATCTCCGCCTCGACAATCACCTCCACAACCTCCTCAGAGTTAGGGTAGATGGGGGATGAGCTCACGGGGCGGGTCCATAATTGTCGACATTGGGGGCACTGTGTGGTGACGACTCCACCATGAGAGTTGGTGGGCATGGTGGCAAGGTCCCTCATCATATTATCTGGTGCAACCGAGGATGGGGATGAGTAGGATGGCCTAACTCAAACCTACAACGACAGAGACCTAAGAGCATTTCCAACCAGATCCTCCCCCACTCCCCCCTATATATGTGTCTGGGCAGATACCCTGGACACAGTTGTAAAAAAATCCACCCAAACAGATCCTCAAACCCAAACTAAATGTTACCCACTATGGCGATGAGCTGAAGCTATTCGGCACGTTCACGTGTCCATTTGTTATGTGAGCGAAGGTAAAAGAATGGGGAAAGGAAAATTGGCTCACATCATGAGTCTACAACCTTTTTAGCTTAAAGCTAACTACAAAAGTAATATGAACTTCTTTTCATATTGTGTCCATCTCATTTTATATTAACAAAAATAGCTTTTAATAATAGAGCTATATAGATATTTTTGTTTCGGTAGCACCTGAGCTGAATCCATTATGTTGCAAATCAGGCTTAAAGTCGTTTGAGTTGGAACACGATTGAAGTGAATTCTAATTTTTTCACGCTGTGTTTATTTAGTGCGATGTCTATGCAACGAATATGAGACTTTATGAGCCTACCGAACAGTCTTTATATCGTCCTAGACATCAACCTGTCAATCAGTCAAAGATATTATCAACCATTATTGTAGATTGGTTGAAGATACTGACAGAGTGCATTCCGTGATTTCATTGGCAACCATAAAACATCTGAGGTACTTTGTGACGCCCCCGATTCAATTGTACACTAATCATACACGCAAACGTGTACGATCAAGATCAGGGGCTCACGGGAAGATATCACAGCACAACTCTAAACTTAAATAAAAGACATACAAGCTTCATATTACAAGCCAAGGGCCTCGAGGGCTCGAATACATAGCTCGATAAACAAACGAGTCAGCGGAAGAAACAATATCTGAGTACAGACATAAGTTAAACAAGGATGCCTTAAGAAGGCTAGCACAAAAGCAGCAACGATCGAAGAGACAAGGCCTCATGCCTGGGACCTCCTAATTACTCCTAGTCATCAGCGGTCTCCACGTAGTAGTAGGCTTCGTCGGGGTAGCAGTAGCAATCGGTGGCGGTGGCATATGGCTCCTGGGATCCACCAACTGGTTGCAACAACCGGAAAGAAGATAGAAGGGGGGAAAAGGCATAGCAAAGCAACCATGAGTACTCATCCAAAGTACTCGCAAGCATCAGATGTATACTAAGTATGCATCAGTATTAATGGAAGGAATGTATCTGTGGACTGAACTGCAGAATGCCAGAATAGAAGGGAAGTCCTAGCCTATCGAAGACTAACATCTCCAAGCATCTTGCAGCATTCAGAAGAGTAGAGAATAGCAGTTTATAATTAACAAGCATGTTGTAAAATTAACGCCCAGAGATCCTTCCTCGACTCCTTGCGAGAAAGCGACCCCGGAGCCATGTATCCATCATACATCTCAAGTATCCATTTCTAGTTGTTATAGATCAGGATACAAGTCTGAATGTCTGTTACCGTGGACACGGCTATTCGAATAGATAATCTTCCCTGCAGGGGTGCACCATGATTTCCAACACGCTTGATTACTCTAGCCAGGCACACTTTCCTGAGTCAATGCTGGGCCTCGGATGATCAACACATCACATCCCTACCTAGGCTCAACAGAGAGGTTCCCGCTGGTCTACATCCTAAGCACTCCGGGGTCTTGGGCCCATCGCTAGTTGCACTCCGGGTCATTGCGAATAGGGTGAACTAGGCTCCACCGCAGTCATGGGTGGTGCCGGCCTAGCCGTGCCGCAATGCTGAACTGGACGTCTGACAAAGCTTCGGCTGATACTACGACACCGAGTGCCCATAACTGTTCCCATGTGGTGGTTAGTGCGTAAAGGCCAGAGGCCAACTGAGATCAAATACCCAAAAATTTTAGTGTATTGGGAGCTCGTGGAGACAAGCAGAGACTCACGATCGACGTGACCCCGTCGCCCCGTCTCGTGGACTTACAGCAAGGGCCTAGAATGCCTGGCCGTGCCATGTACTTATCTCACAGGTGCTCTTCGGGCCCGCCCGACTTCCACATCAACTCGCGGGTACCCCTCAGGGCCGACTCGACTTCATCAATGGTCTCAAGTAAAGTTAGGGTAACCGTGTGCCCATAACATCAAGGGGGAATCCGAGGAATCACCCTCGATGGAATCCACTGAATGTACTCGTCAAGCTGAACTTAGGAGGAATTGATACGTCTCCAACGTGTTTATAATTTTTGATTGTTCCATGCTGTTATATTATCATTCTTGGATGTTTTACAATCATTTTATAACAACTTTATATCATTTTTTGGGACTAACCTAGACATAGTGCCCTGTGCCAGTTGCTGTTTTTGCTTGTTTTTTTACTTCGCAGGAAATCAATACCAAACGGAGTCCAAACGCAGCAAAACTTTTTGGTGATTTTTTCTGGACCATAAGACACGCGAAGGGCCAATAAAGTACTTGAGGGGGGCTCCCAGGGGAGCACAACCCACCAGGGCGCACCTAGGGTCCCAGGCGCATCCAGGTGGGTTGTGCCCACCTCGGCCATGTCCCGCACCGCCTCTTTGCTCTATAAATACCCCAATATTCCAGAAAGCCTAGGGGAGTCGACAAAAATCAATTCCAACGGCCGCAAGTTTCAGAAACCACAGATTCAATATAGACACCATCACGGAGGGGTTCATCATCCTCATTGGTGCCTCTCCGATGATGCGTGAGTAGTTCATTGTAGACCTACGGGTCCGTAGTTAGTATCTAGATGGCTTCCTCTCTCTCTTTTGATTCTCAATACAATGGTCTCTTGGAGTTCTATTTGATGTAACTCTTTTTTGCGGTGTTTTTGTTGGGATCCAATGAACTTTGAGTTTATGATCATATTTATGTTTTTATTCATTAAAGTTATTTGAGTCTTTAATCTCTTATATGCATGATTACTTATAGCCTCGTATTTCTTCTTTGAATCTTTGGTTTAGTTAGGCCGACTAGATCGATTTTTCTTGCCATGGGAAGAGGTGCTTTGTGATGGGTTTTATCTTACGGTGTGATAAACCACAAGTATAGGGGATCAGTTGTAGCCTCTTTCGATAAGTAAGAGTGTCGAACCCAACGAGGAGCTAAAGTTAGAACAAGTATTCCCTCAAGTTCTATCGACCACCGATACAACTCTACGCACGCTTAACATATGCTTTACCTAGAACAAGTATGAAACTAGAAGTACTTTGTAGGTGTGATAGGATAGGTTTGCAAGATAATAAAGAGCACGTAAATAAAAGCTAGGGGCTGTTTAGATAAAGAAACAACTAAGTTAGTTTTAGCAGAGAGCTTTTTTTCACAAGAAAGCTATTTGTCCCTAGGCAATCGATAACTAGACCGGTAATCACTATTGCAGTTTTATATGAGGGAGAGGCACAAGCTACCATACTTCCTCTTCTTGGACCGTATGTACTTATGATTGGAACTCTAGCAAACATCTATAACTACCAAAGATCATTAAGGTAAAACCCAACCATAGCAGTATCAAGTCATCTTTATTCCCATACGCTATAACCCACTTATTCGTGTTTGTGTTTTTAGCACTCACGCAACACAGACAATAAGAAAACCATGAACATATTGCAAGACCTACAACGGAGATCCCTCATGCTTGCGTGACACGGAGAGCACCATAGGACAGCACCAATAATAAAATATGTAACTCAAACCAATCATGATCATCAATCAACCCATAGGACAAAATGGTTCTACTAAAACATCATAGAGAACCATGTTTAATTAGAGATTACAGTGGGTAAAAGAGGGGTTACACCGCTGCATAGAGGGGGAGAGAGTTGGTGATGACGGCGGCGAAGTTGTCGGTGTAGATCGCCGTCATGATGATGGCCCCAGCAACGTTTCGGCGCCACCTGGAAAGAGGGGGAGAGATCCCCCTCCCTCTTCTTCTTCCTTGACCTCCCCCTAGATGGGAGAAAGGTTTCCCCTCCGGTCCATGGCCTCCATTGTGGAAGAGGGGCGAGAGCCCCTCCAAGATTGGATCTCTCTCTGTTTCTGCGCTCTCAGATTCTGCCCCCCTGCCTTATGGCCCCCTCGAGCATCGTGTCGCGTTGATTATTTTCCCCAAAAATCACATATATTCCAAAAATAATTTCCGTAAGTTTTTATCGCGTTTGGACACCGTTTGATATGGATTTTCTGTGAAACAAAAAACATGCAACAAATAGGAACTGGCACTGGGCACTGGATCAATATGTTAGTCCCAAAAATAGTATAAAAAGTTGCCAAAAGTATGTAAAAGTTGTAGAATATTAGCATGGAACAATCAAAAATTATAGATACGACGGAGACGTATCAACATCCCCAAGCTTAATTGCTGCTCGTCCTCGAGTAGGTAAATGATAAAAAAGATAATTTTTGATGTGGAATGCTACCTAGCATAATCTTGATTATATAATCTAATCATGGCATGAATATTAAGGCACGAGTGATTCAAAGCAATAGTCTATCATTTGACATTAAGACAATAATACTTCAAGCATACTAAAAAAGCAATCATGCTTCTCAAAATAACATGTCCAAAGAAAGTTATCCCTACAAAATCATATAGTCTGGCTATGCTCCATCTTCACCACACAAAGTATTTAAATCATGCACAACCCCAATGACAAGCCAAGCAATTGTTTCGTACTTTTAATGTTCTCAAGCCTTTTCAATTTCACAAAATATGTGAGCGTGAGCCATGGATATAGCACTATGGGTGGAATAGAATATGGTGGAGGTTCTGAGGAGAGGACTAAAAAGGAGAAATTCTCACATCAACTAGGCAACTTAATGGGCTATGGATATGCCCATCAATCGATATTGATGCAGGTGAGTAGGGATTTCCATGCAACTGATGCACTAGAGCTATAAGTGTATGAAAGCTCAAACTGAAAACTAAGTGGGTGTACATCGAACTTGCTTGCTCATGAAGACCTCGGGCATTTGAGGAAGCCCATCATCAGAATATACAGGCCAAGTTCTATAATGAAAAATTTCCAGTAGTATATGAAAGTGACAACATAGGTGACTCTCTCTATGAAGAACATGGTGCTACTTTGAAGCACAAGTGTGGTAAAGGGATAGTAGCATTGCCCCTTCTCTCTTTTTGTCTCTTTTTTTCTTTCCTTTTTATTTTTTGGGCTCTCCCTTGCTTTTGCCCTCTCTTATTTTTTTTCATCCGGAGTCTCATCCTGACTTGTGGGGGAATCATAGCTTCCATCATCCTTTCCTCACATGGGACAATGCTCTAATAATGATGATCATCACACTTTTATTTACTTACAACTCAAGAATGACAACTCGATACTAGAACAAAGATATGACTCTATATGAATGCCTCTGGCGGTGTACCAGGATGTGCAATGATCTAGCATAGCAATGACATAAAAAAACGGACAAGCCATGAAAACATAATGCTAGCTATCTTATGATCATGCAAAGCAATATGACAATGATCATGCGTGTCATAGTAAACAGAACAGTGCAAGTTGCATAGAAATATATCTCGGAATGGCTATGGAAATGCCATAATAGGTAGGTATGGTGGCTGTTTTGAGGAAGGGAATATGGTGGGTTTAATGCACCGGCGAAAGCTGTGCGGTACTAGAGAGGCTAGCAATGATGGAAGGGTGAGAGTGTGTATAATCCATGGACTCAACATTAGTCATAAAGAACTCACATACTTATTGTAAAAATCTATTAGCTATCGAAACAAAGTACTACACGCATGCTCCTAGGGGATAGATTGGTAGGAAAACACCATTGCTCGTCCCCGACCGCCACTCATAAGGAAGACAATCAAAAATAAATCATGCTCCGACTTTGTTACATAATGGTTCACCATACGTGCATGCTACGGGAATCACAAACTTCAACATAGGTATTCTTACCAATCCACAATTACTCACTAGCATGACTCTAATATCACCTTATTTATATCGCAAAACTATTGTAAGGAATCAAACATATCATATTCAGTGATCTACAAGTTTTATGTAGTATTTAATGACTAACCATGTGAATGACCAATTCTTGTCAACTCTCTAAATAGATATAAGCAAAGCAAGTGAGTTTAACTCTTTCTACACAATATATGCCCACGCTCTAACAAATATAAGTGAAGCAAAAGAGCATTCTACAAATGGCAGTTTTTTATGTGTAGAGAAACAGGCAATCCAAACTTTAAAAGATATAAGTGAAGCACATGAAGCATTCTATAAAGCCATACTCAAAAGATATAAGTGAAGTGCATGAACCATTCTATAAATCAACCAAGGACTATCTCATACCAGAATGGTGCATAACATAAAAAAAAGAAAAATAAACACAAAAGACACTCCAAGATTTACGCATATCATGTGATGAATAAAAATATAGCTCCAAGTAAAATTACCGATGATCGTTAGAAGAAAGTGTTGGGAAATGTAGCATGCAATTTCAAAAAAATTCCTATGCTCACGCAAGATCTATCTAGGAGATGCATAGAAACGAGAGGGCAGAGTATGTCCACATACCCTCATAAACAGAAAGCGGAAGCATTAACTTAACGCGGTTGATGTAGTCGAACGTCTTTTCGAATCAACCAATCAAGTACCGAACATACTACACCTCCGAGTTCTGCACACGTTCAGCTCGATGACATCCCTCGAACTCTTGATCCGTTAGAGGTACGAAGGAGTCGATGAGTTCCGTCAGCACAACGGCGTGATGACGGTGTTGGTGAAGTGATCCGCGCAAGGCTTCGCCTAAGCACTACGACAATATGACCGGAGGAGTAAACGGTGGAGGGGAGCACCACACACGTCTAAATAATTGATGTGCTTTGGGGTGCCTCCCTGCCCCCGTATATAAAGGAGGAGGGGAGGAGGCTGGCCACAAGGGGCGCGCCAAGGAGGATGGAGTCCTACTAGGACTCCACTCCTAGTAGGATTCGCCCCCCTCTTTTTCCTTATCATGGAGGGGGAAAAGGGGAAGGGAGAGGGAAGAGGAGAAGGAAAGGGGGGCGCGCCCCCTCCCCTAGTCCAATTCGGACTCCCCATGGGAGGGGGGCGTGACCACCCCTTGTGGGATGCCTCCCCTCTCTCCTATGGCCCATGTAGGCCCAACAATTCCTCAGGGGGGGGGTTCGGTAACCTCTCGGTACTCTGAAAAATATCCGAACCTTCCCGAAACCATTCCGATGTCTAAATATAACGTTCCAATATATCAATCTTTACCTCTCAACCATTTTAAGACTCCTCTTCATGTCTGTGATCTCATCTGGGACTCCGAACAACCTTCGGTCACCAAAACACATAACTCATATAATACATATCGTCCTCGAACTTTAAGCGTGCAGACCCTACGGGTTCGAGAACTATGTAGACATGACCGAGACACCTCTCCAGTCAATAACCAATAGCAGAACCTAGATGCTCATATTGGTTTCCACATATTCTATGAATATCTTTATCGGTCGAACCGTAATGTCAACATACGTTATTCCCTTTGTCATCGGTATGTTACTTGCCTGAGATTTGATCGTCGGTATCTTGATACCTAGTTTAATCTCGTTATCGGCAAGTCTCTTTACTCGTTCCGTAGTGCATCATCCTGCAACTAACTCATTAGTCACATTGCTTGCAACGCTTCATATGATGTGCATTACCGAGAGGGCCCAGAGATACCTCTCCGATATTTGGAGTGACAAATCCTAATCTCGATCTATGCCAACCCAACAAACACCTTCGGATATATATACCTGTAGAGAATCTTTATAATCACCCAGTTACGTTGTGACATTTGATAGCACACAAGGCATTCCTCCGATGTCCGGGAGTTGCATAATCTCATAGTCGGAGGAATATATATTTGACACGAAGAAAGCAGTAGCAATAAAACCGAACGATCATTATGCTAAGCTAACGGATGAGTCTTGTCCATCACATCATTGCACTAATGATGTGATCCCTTTTATCAAATGACAACCCATGTCCATGGCTAGGAAACTTAACCATATTTGGTCAACGAGCTAGTCTAGTAGAGGCATACTAGGGACACGTAGTTTTGTCTATGTATTCACATGTATCAAGTTTCCGGTTAATACAATTCTAGCATGAATAATAAAAATTTATCATGAATAAGGAAATATAAAATAACAACTTTATTATTGCCTCTAGGGCATATTCCTTCATTCTCCCACTTGCACTAGAGTTAATAATCTGGATTACATTGTAATGAATCTAAGACCCATGGAGTCTTGGTGCTGATCATGTTTTGCTTGTGGAAGAGGCATAGTTAACGGGTCTGCAACATTCAATTCCGTATGTATTTTGCAAATCTCTATGTCTCCCTCCTTGACCAAATCCCGGATGGAGTTGAAGCGTCTCTTGATGTGTGTGGTCTTTTTGCGAAATCTGGATTCCTTCGCCAAGGCAATTGCTCCAGTATTGTCACAAAAGATTTTCATTGGACCCGATGCACTAGGTATTACACCTAGATCGGATATGAACTCCTTCATTAGCTTCTTTCAAAGCAGCTATGTACTCCGCTTCACACGTAGATCCCGCCACGACGCTCTGCTTGGAACTGCACCAACTGACAGCTCCACCATTCAATAAAAATATGTATCCGGATTATGACTTAGAGTCATCCGCATCAGTGTCAAAGCTAGTGTCGATGTAACCATTTACGACAAGCTCTTTATCACCTCCATAAACGAGAAACATATCCTTAGTCCTTTTCAGGTACTTCAGGATGTTCTTGACCGCTGTCCAGTGATCCACTCGTGGATTACTTTGGTACCTTCCTGCTAAACTTATAGCAAGGCACACATCAGGTCTGGTACACAGCATAGCATACATGATAGAACCTATGGCTGAGGCATAGGGAATGACTTCAATTTTCTCTCTATCTTCTGCAGTGGTCGGGCATTGAGTCTGACTCAACTTCACACCTTGTAACACAGGCAAGAACCCTTTCTTTGACTAATCCATTTTGACCTTCTTCAAAACTTTATCAAGGTATGTGCTTTGTGAAAGTCCTATCAAGCGTTTTGATCTATCCTTATAGATCTTGATGCCCAATATATAAGTAGCTTCATCGAGGTCTTTCATCGAAAAACTCTTATTCAAGTATCCTTTTACGCTATTCAGAAATTCTACATCATTTCCAATCAACAATATGTCATCCACATATAATATTAGAAATGCTATAGAGCTCCCACTCACTTTCTTGTAAATACAGGCTTCTCCAAAAGTCTGTATAAAACCATATGCTTTGATCACCTCATCAAAGCATATATTCCAACTCCGAGATGCTTGCACTAGTCCATAAATGGATCGCTGGAGCTATTGCACACTTTGTTAGCACCTTTAGGATCGACAAAACCTTCTGGTTGCATCATATACACCTCTTCTTTAAGAAATCCATTAAGGAATGCAGTTTTGACATCCATTTGTCATATTTCATAATCATAAAATGCAGCAATTGCTAACATGATTCGGACAGACTTAAGCATCACTATGGGTGAGAAAGTCTCATCATAGTCAACTACTTGAACTTGTTGAAAACCCTTTACAACAAGTCGAGCTTTATAGACAGTAACATTACCATTAGCGTCAGTCTTCTTGAAGATCCATTTATTCTCTATGGGTCGCCGATCATTGGGTAGATCCACCAAAGTCCACACTTCGTTCTCATGCATGGATCCTTGATGACCCACAAGTATAGGGGATCTATTGTAGTCCTTTCGATACGTAAGAGTGTCGAACCCAACGAGGAGCAGAAGGAAATGACAAGCGGTTTTCAGTAAGGTATTCTCTGTAAGCACTGAAATTGTAGGTAACAGATAGTTTTGTGATAGGATAATTTGTAATGGGTAACAAGCAATGATAGTAAATAAGGTGCAGCAAGGTGGCCCAATCCTTTTTGTAGCAAAGGACAAGCCTGGACAAATTCTTATAATGAGAAAAGCGCTCCTGAGGACACATGGGAATTATCGTCAAGCTAGTTTTCATCACGTTCATATGATTCACGTTCGTTACTTTGATAATTTGATATGTGGGTGGACCGGTGCTTGGGTGCTGCCCTTTCTTGGACAAGCATCCCACTTATGATTAACCCCTATTGCAAGCATCCGAAAATACAAAAGAAGTATTAAGGTAAACCTAACCATAACATGAAACATATGGATCCAAATTAGCCCCTTACGAAGCAACACATAAACTAGGGTTTAAGCTTCTGTCACTCTAGCAACCCATCATCTACTTATTACTTCCCAATGCCTTCCTCTAGGGCCAAATAATGGTGAAGTGTCATGTAGTCGACGTTCACATAACACCACTAGAGGAGAGACAACATACATCTCATCAAAATATCGAACGAATACCAAATTCACATGACTACTAATAGCAAGACTTCACCCATGTCCTCAGGAAAAACGTAACTACTCACAAAGCATATTCATGTTCATGATCAGAGGGGTATTAATATGCATTAAGGATATGAAAAAATGATCTTCCACCGGATAAACCAACTAGCATCAACTACAAGGAGTAATCAACACTACTAGCAACCCACAGGTACCAATCTGAGGTTTTGGTACAAAGATTTGATACAAGAGATGAAGTAGGGTTTGAGAGCAGATCGTGCTGGTGAAGATGTTGATGGATATTGACCCCCTTCCCAATGAGAGGATCGTTGGTGCTGACGATGGTGATGATTTCCCCCTCCCGGAGGGAAGTTTCCCCGGCAGAACAGCTCCCCTGGAGCCCTAGATTGGTTCCGCCAAGGTTCCACCTCGCAGCGGCGGAGTTTCGTCTCGTAAGCTTGCTTATGATTTTTCCAGGGTAAAAGACTTCATATAGCAGAAGATGGGCACCAGAGGGCTGCCAGATGGCCCACGAGGTAAGGGGCGCACCCCCCACCCTCGTGGGTGGTAGGTGGCCCTCCTCAGGTATTTCTTCCGCTGGATATTTTTTATTAATTCCAAAAATGATTTTCATGGAGTTTCAGGACTTTTGGAGCTGTGCAGAATAGGTCTCCAATATTTGCTCCTTTTCTAGCCCAGAATCCCAGCTGCTGGCATTCTCCCTTTTCATGCAAACCTTGTAAAATAAGAGAGAATAGCCATAAGTATTGTGACATAACGTGAAATAACAGCCCATAATGCAATAAATATCGATATAAAAGCATGATGCAAAATGGACGTATCAACCCCCCCAAGCTTAGACCTCGCTTGTCCTCAAGCGGAAGCCGATATCGAAAAATATGTCCACATGTTTAGAGATAGAGATGTCGATAAAATAAAATACAGACATGAGGGCATCATGATCATTCTTATAACAACAACAAATATATATATATATATATGTATATATATATATTGTCATATGATTTCTTATGCTCAAGTAACAATCTATTCACAATGTCAAGTATGATTCAGAATCTTCATTGAGAACTAACAAACTATAATCTTAGTATTTGAAGCAATTGCAATTTATCATAACATAGGAAAGAGTCAACATAAGGGCTTTTCAGCAAGTCCACATACTCAACTATCATTTAGTCTTTCATAACTGTTAACACTCACGCAATACTTATGGTTATGGAGTTTTAATCGGACACGGAGAAAGATAGGGGCTTATAGTGTCGCCTCCCAACATTTTACCTCAAGGGTAATGTCAACCATAATAGTTCATGCTAACTTACATCCAATTGGATTTATATATTAGGATCTTTCCAACACGAGGTGCTTGCCAAAGGATAAAATAAAAAATAAAAAGGGAAATGTGAAGATCACCTTAACTCTTGCATAATGTAAAAGATAGGCCCTTCGCAGAGGGAAGCAGAGGTTGTCATGTGCTTTTAGGGTTGGATGCACGAAATCTTAATGCAAGAGAACATCACTTTATATTGCCACTTGTGATATGAACCTTTAATATGCAGTCCGTCGCTTTTATTACTTCCATATCACACGATCGTATAAAGCTTATTTTCTCCGCACTAATAAGTCATACATATTTAGGGAGCAATTTTTATTGCCTGCAACATGACAACTTACTTGAAGGATCTTACTCAATCCATAGGTAGGTATGGTGGACTCTCATGGCAAAACTGGGTTTAAGGATATTCGAAAGCACAAGTAGTATCTCTACTTGGTGCAAGGAATTTGGCTAACACGAGGGGGAAAGGCAAGCTCAACTTGTTTCAATGATCCATGAAAATATACTTTAACTGAGATGTGAGAAAACATAAACCATTACGTTGTCTTCCATGTCCAACATCAACTCTTTAGCATGTCATACTTTAATGAGTGCTCACAATCATAAAAGATGTCCAAGATAGTATATTTATATGTGAAAACCTCTCTTTCTTTATTACTTCCTACTAATTGCAACGATGACCAAAACTATGTTTGCCAACTCTCAACAACTTTTAAGCCTCATACTCCCTATATATGAAGTTATTACCATCTATAAGATCAATATGAACTCTTTTATTTCTTTTTATTCTTTTGTGCACTTAAGATCATACCAAGATAGCAAAACCCTTGACTCAACACTAGTCTTTATTATATATAGATCACAGACTCGATTACATAGAGGGATCACAAAGCAAAACTCAAAACTAATTCATACCAAAACTTTATTCTACTAGATCAAGATATTACCAAAAGGATCGAACTAAGTAAAATGGTAAAGATAGGAGTGCGATGGTGATATGATACCGGGGCACCTCCCCCAAGCTTGGCAATTGCCAAGGGGAGTGCCCATACCCATATGATTATGTCTCCTTTGCTGGTGAAGAAGGTGGTGATGATGATGGATAGTCGCACATCGAGCGTAGAAGCTCTTCCCATTTGCGGATAATGCCCTTAAGTGCGATGATATGATCCTTCAACAAAATATTTTCCTGTGTGAGATACTTGTTTTGTATGCGAGCTAACTCAATCATCTTGAAAGCTTCAATCTTAGTTGGGGTAAAAAGGTTAGGAAGAGGTTGAGGGATGTTTTCTTCTTCTGTCGCTAGAGCTTGATCCTCCATGGCCTTATTGATCCATTCATCCTTGTTAATCTCCTCAGGTTCTTCTCTCTTCAGCTCTATCTTCAATAGCCAAGCATCCTTGTCTTCATTGTTGGAGGAGGGTGCCATCATGATGCTCTAGATCTATCAGAAAAATAGCTCGAAACAAAGACAGAAGATTTTTGCGTGATACGGTGGATAAAACCTTCGAGAGATTATATAATGAAATTTAACCGACCAAAAGAAGTATCATGCACGAAAACGGAGTCCGGAGAGCACAAGAGGTGCCCACGAGGCAGGGGGTGCGCCCAGTAAGGTAGGGCGCGCCCTCCACCCTCATGGATGCCTCGTGTCCTTCCCGGACTACTTCTTATTTTCCTATTTTCTTAAATATTCCAAAAATGGAGAAAATTGCTATTAGAACTGTTTTGGAGTCGGTTTACTTACTGTACCACATACCATTCCTTTTTGGAGTCTGAAACGTTCTGGAAAGTGTCCCTTATGTATTCCTTCGGGGTTACGGTTTCAATAATATTAGTTTCAACATTTATAGGATTACCTGAGATATAATGTTTAATTCTTTGACCGTTCACCACCATTGGATTTGTGCCTTCGAAGTTGTTAATTTTTATGGCACCGGAATGATAGACCTCCTCGATAACATAAGGGCCTTCCCATTTAGAGAGAAGTTTTCCTGCAAAAAATCTTAAGCAAGAGTTGAATAGCAACACATAATCACCTATGTTAAACTCACGCTTTTGTATCCTTTTGTCATGCCATCTATTAACTTTTTCCTTAAACAGTTTGGCATTCTCATAAGCTTGGGTTCTCGATTCATCAAGTGAGCTAATGTCAAATAATATCTTCTCACCAGCAAGTTTGAAATCATAATTGAGCTCTTTAATAGCCCAATATGCCTTATGTTCTAGTTTGAGAGGTAAGTGACAAGCTTTTCCATAAACCATTTTATACGGAGACATACCCATAGGATTCTTATATGCAGTTCTATAGGCCCATAATGCATCATCAAGTTTCTTGGACCAATTATTTCTAGATCTATTAACAATCTTTTGCAAAATTAATTTGAGCTCTCTATTACTCCATTCTACTTGGCCACTAGACTATCGGTGATATGGAGATGCAATTCTATGATTAACATCATACTTAGCAAGCATTTTATGAAAAGCACCATGAATAAAATGTGAACCACCATCAGTCATTAAGTATCTAGGGACTCCGAACCTCGGAAAAATAACTTCTTTAAGCATCTTAATAGAGGTGTTATGATCAACACTACTAGTTGGAATAGCTTCTACCCACTTAGTAACGTAATCAACAACAACTAAAATATGTGTATATCCATTAGAGGCAGGAAACGGTCCCATATAATCGAAGCCCCAAACATCAAATGGTTCAATAACAAGAGAATAATTCATAGGCATTTCTTGATGTCTACTAATATTATGAACTCTTTGACATTCATCACAAGACAAGACAAACTTACGGGCATCTTTGAAGAGAGTAGGCCAATAAAACCGGATTGCAATACCATATGTGCAGTTCTATCTCCAGCGTGGTGTCCTCCATATGCCTCGGAGTGACACTTGTGTAGGATCTGTTCCTATTCATGCTCAGGTACACAATGTCTAATAACACCATCTACTCCTTCTTTATAAAGGTGTGGGTCATCCCAGAAGTAATGTCTGCAACGGGGTTCTCAGCTCCCTTTCTATCAATAATATGCAAATCAAATTCTTGGAGCAAGAGAATCCATCTAATAAGTCTAGGTTTAGCATCTTTCTTTTCCATGAGATATTTAATAGCAGCATGATTAGTGTGAATAATTACTTTAGAATCAACAATATAAGGTCTGAACTTATCACAAGCAAATACAACTGCTAAGAATTCTTTTTCAGTAGTAGCATAATTTCTCTGAGCAGTGTCTAGAGTTTTACTAGCATATTGAATAACATTTAGTTTCTTATCAACTTTTGTCCTAGAACAACACCTACAGCATAATCGCTAGCACCACACATAATTTGAAAGGGTAAATTCCAATGAGGTGGCTGAACAATAGGTGCAGTGATCAAAGCTTTCTTAAGTATTTCAAATGCTTCTACACAATCATCATCGAAGACAAAAGGAATATCTTTTTGCAATAAATTAGTCATAGGCCTAGAGATTTTAGAAAAGTCCTTAATGAACCTCCTATGAAAACCGGCATGACCAAGGAAACTTCTTATACCTTTAATGTCCTTGGGACACGACATCTTCTCAATAGCATCAACTTTAGCTTTATCAACTTCAATACCTCTTTCAAAATTTTTATGCCCCAAGACAATGCCTTCATTAACCATAAAGTGGCACTTCTGCCAATTCAAAACAAGACTAGTATCTTCGCATCTCTGCAAAACTCGATCATGGTTGCTCAAGCAATCATCAAACGAGGATCCATAAACGAAAAAGTCATCCATGAATACCTCACAAATCTTTTCCCAAAAGTCAGAGAATATAGCCATCATGCATCTTTGAAAGGTAGCAGGTGCATTACATAAACGAAAAGGCATACGTCTATAAGCAAAAGTACCGAAAGGGCAAGTAAAAGTAGTCTTTGCTTGATTGTCCGCTGACACAGGTATTTGAGAGAAACCAGAATAACCATCTAGAAAGCAGAAATGTGTATGTTTGGATAGTCTTTCTAGAATTTGATCAATAAAAGGTAAAGGGTAATGATCTTACTTATTAGCTTTATTTAATTTTCGGAAATCAATTACCATCCTATAACCTATAATAATTCTTTGCGGGATCAATTCATCTTTATCATTAGGAACGACAGTAATACCTCCCTTCTTAGGGACACAATGGACAGGACTTACCCACTGGCTATCAGCAACGGGATAAATTATACCTGCCTCAAGGAGCTTTAGTATTTCTTTTCTTACCACTTCTTTCATCTTAGGGTTTAACCGTCGTTGATGATCTCTAACTGGTTTGGCATCTTCTTCCAAATATATTTTGTGTTGGCATAAAGTGGGACTAATGCCCTTAATATCATCAAGAGTATATCCAATAGCAGTACGGTGCTTCTTCAGAGTTTTCAATAATATTTCCTCTTCCTGCTCTGAAAGGTTAGCACTAATAATAATAGGATATATCTCTTTTCATCAAGATAAGCATATTTAAGAGTATCAGGTAATGGTTTAAGCTCAAACACGGGATCACCCTTGGGTGGAGGGGGATCCCCTAGGATTTCAATAGGCAAGTTGTGTTTCAGAATAGGACCCTGTTTAAAGAATAGTTCATCCATCTCCCTTCTTTCATTCATAAACATATCATTTTCGTGGTCTAGCAAATATTGTTCTAACGAATCAGTAGGAGGCACGACAATAGAAGCAAGACCAATAATTTCGTCATTACTAGGAAATTCTTTATCATGGGGTTGTCTACGAAATTTAGCAAAATTAAACTCCTGAGACATATCTCCTAAGCCAATCGTAACAATATCCTTTTCGCAATCAATCCTAGCATTAACAGTATTCAAGAAGGGTCTACCAAATATAATGGGACAAAAGTCATATTGCGGGGAACCAAGAACAAGAAAATCAGCAGGGTATTTAACTTTCCCACACAAGACTTCAACATCTCTAACAATCCCAATTGGTGAAATAGTATCTCTATTGGCAAGCTTAATTGTAACAGCAATATCTTCTATCTTAGCAGGTGCAATGTCATGCATAATTTTTTATATAAGGAATGAGGTATTGCATTGGCACTAGCACCCATATCACATAAGCCATGATAACAATGATCTCCTATTTTAACAGAAATAACAGGCATGCCTACAACAGGCCTATGTATCTTAGCATCGGGTCTAGCAATATTAGCATCTTCATATCATAGAAATAAATAACATGCCCATCAATATTATCGGCCAAGAGATCTTTAACCATAGCAATACTAGGTTCAACTTTAATTTGCTCAGGAGGTGTATGTTCTAGTATTACGCTTACGAACCACAGTTGAAGATTTAGCATGATCCTTTATCCTAATAGGGAAGGGTGGTTTCTCAACATAAGTAGTAGGAACAATAGGATCATTATAAGTAATAGTCTTTTCTTCAACTGTAATAGGTGCAACTACTTTTACTTTAGTGGGAGGATCATATTTAAACCACTCCTCCTTAGGGAGATCAACATGAGTAGCAAATGATTCACAGAAGGAAGCTACTATCTTAGAGTCAAGTTCATATTTAGTGCTAAATCCACGAAAAGCATCGGTATCCATAAAAGATTTAACACAATCAAACTTAAGTGTCATACCTGACTCCTTAACGTCATCGGAATCCCTTCAGAGTTGCGTTTAATTATTTCCAATAAATCCCACTTGAATTCAATAGTCTTCATCATATAAGAACCAACACAAGAAGTATCGAGCATGGTGCGATCATTGAGAGAAAGTCGAGCATAAATTTTTTGAATAATCATTTCTCTTGAGAGCTCATGATTGGGGCATGAATATAACATTGACTTAAGCCTCCCCCAAGCTTGAGCGATGGTTTCTCCTTACGAGGCCAATATATATATATATATATATATATATATATATATATGTGTGTGTGTGTGTGTGTGTGTGTGTGTGTGTGTGTGTGTGTGTGTATGTGTGTATATATATATATATATATAGTAGCACTATTCTGATCCCAGGATCAGAATAGTTATTTGGATCATGGTCGGCCTATATAGGGCACGCGAGGTTGTTGTCAAACTCCCGAACCACGCAGTGGCAGAAAAAAGAAAAAAAGCACACCCCACCTCCTGCTCCCCCCGATCCACCACCTTCCCCGATGCCCCACCTCCCGCACCTCCTGCCATCAACGGTGAGGGTTCCCGCTGCCCCGTCCCCAACCAGCGGTGCCGTCGCCACCAACCCCCCAGCCAGAGAGGAGAAGCCGCCCCGACACCAACCGGAGACGCCGCCACGCCCCAACCGGAGACGCCGCCGCCGCCACCTGCGCTCATCCGCCTCTGCGCCCTGCAACGCCACGCGCCGCCATTCTCTGCAATCGCGTGTTGTTCGCGAGATGGATCTCGCCTCTGCCATCGCACGGCGCGGATGCGGCCGGCCCGGCGTGCGGCGATTCTTGGCTGCGTTGCCGGTCCCCGTGCACGGATCTGAGTAGAGCCGACAAGATCCGTAGACACCATCGCTCATGGGCATCTGGTCACAGCGGCCGCCGTTGTGTCCATTGCAGGAGCTGCTTAGGGCGACGTCCTCTGGCGCGCTGCCTCCTCTTCCCACCCTCCTTCGAGCCCCCACCGTGGTGAAGTCCTACTGCAGAAATATGCCAAGTCCTACTACAGCAGGTCTGCCATGGTGAAGTTCAACCCTGAGCTCTGAGGCCGGCGCCTAGCCAAACCCCCACGCCGGGCCTTGGGTCCATAACGCGGGGGGCGCTGCACCTCCATTCAGCTGCAGCACTGGGTAAGGTCCTCCGTCGCCGCCGCACAATCTTGTTAACTGTTTGTTTCGCTGATGCTGCTTGTCGTTCACCATCGTGTGGTTGTAGAGCCTCCATGGAAGGTCAGGTAAATTTCTCGTGGCAGTACAAACAAAATAATAGTGACAAATCAATTCACTTCCTGAGTATGAGGGTGAGTTCAGAGAGCATGCTTCTACAGAGAAAATGGAGTCATGCAAGGTTCCCTTAATCATCCAGTCAACCAGCGATGGTGTCCATGCCGGGCTGTAGTTAGGAAAAAGTGTTGAACCTAAAGAATCTGCTATGGAGGAGACAATACTAAGAAAATGTCGCTGGTCAGCACCTCCGCTCTCGAGATGGCAGGTGACCTCGTTGATGTCTAAAGCTAGTTCCACCCCCTATCCTAAAACTGAATCCATAGCAAAGCATCAATTCCTCCCCCTGTCCAGTCTTGTATTTGTTCTGTAAGTGATTTTGATTGATGTATGAAGTTTAGATTTATCTGCAGGTGCAAAACACTAGTGTTTTTGGTCCATTGTTTCAGTTTCACAAGCCGCAACCCATGTGCCGCCCCACCCCGCCCCAACCGACGATGCCGCTGCCGTCCCGCCCCAAACCGCAACGCCGCCGTAGCCCCGCCCCAACCGAGCGCCGCCCCTGCTCCTTCAGGCGATGCGCCCTGTTTCGCATGCCTTGTTCCACTGGCCACCGGCTCCATCCGTCGTCCTTTCTCTCAACTTCTTCTCCGTCGGCATGGACGAGCAGGGAGCTGTCATCCATGTCATCCTCAACCACCTTGCAAGAAACAGTAAATTGCTGGCGCATAGGTCCAACGCCAAACCAGGCAAATGTGCGGCTGAAGAAGTTTAAACAAGGGGCGAGTAGCAACGGAAGGTCAGCGAGCAAGGGGGCGGAGCTAAAATGGAGCAGACGAAATCTTTGCGTAGTGGCGCACAAGCCCTGAGTGGGTATGGTGTGCCTTCGAGCAGCGACCATGCATGATGCGAGCCGCTTGAGAACCAGTGATGCTACTAGAGACGGAATCACAAGATGACTGAAGTCCAACTGTTGTGTTGGACAAGGTCCATCTATTTCGTGGTTGACAAATTCAACCCTCCTAGGCTGTGCCTATTATTTTTAATATCCCTAAAATGAATGCATATTCCCTAAGAAAAATGAATGCATGTAGTTGAGAGAGAACCTCCAGGAAATTCAAACATTCGTGGTTCACTTAGTGTTTGAAGGTTGGAAAAATAGAGAATAAATATTGACATTAAAAGACAAGCCAAAAGGCATTTTACCGAAACAAGAGTTTGCCCAAAGATAAGCTATAGAACTTAACAAAACCAAAAAAGCCTATATGTTAAAAGACATAACAGTGACAATTTTTTCCATCATTGAAACTAAACCAAGAAGTTCAAATTGAAAATACATAGCAGGTCAAATATTTATAAAAAAACAGAAAATTGTGTATCTAAAATAAAAATAAAAAACAAGAAGTTCAAATGAAAAATAACACATGACATTGGTGTTTATTTTTATAAAAGAACATGATTTTACCATTTCAAAAAATGGAAAAGATAGAAGTTCAAATGAAAAAACCAATTCGATATTAAGAAACAGAAATGACTAGAGGACATCCTCCCGAACCCACGTTCAAATTTAGAAAATGGGGTGGATCAGCGTCCGTTTGAACAAAAATAAAAATTATTTCTGAAAAACAAAAAAAGGTCAAACTACAATAACAGAGAAGTACAAGGTTTAAAAACAGGAAAAATTTAATGATTCTAAAAAACTAGGAAGTTCAAAAATAAAAAATGAACTTTTATAAATGGAATTGTTTTTCCATTTTGCAAAAAAATAAACCAAGAAGTTCAAATTAAAATAACAGCAAAGTCCGAAGATTATAAAAAAAACTCAGATTTTTCTCGTTACTAAAGAATAAAAAGAAGTTCAAATAAAAAAATAAAAAAGTAATAAACCATAGAGAATTTGCAAAAAGTTTCTACATGGGGAAGGAGCTCTTAAATCGTGTACATTTTGCCAAAAATTTAACTTGGGTCATGATACTCGTGTCCATAGCTTTCCAACGGTATATCGCAAGCCCCATTTGGGCAATGTTTGCGGAAGTTCAACCAAGCACTTGAGGAAGTTCAAGTTCTACTGCTTCAGCAGGTTATGTAGTTATCAAAATATTATTCTCATCACACGCTCGTCACGACCCAAGAGAAAATCAACCAATGAGCGAGATTCCTATTTAAAACGAGCATTTAATTGCTAAAAACCGTTTCCAAATTACACTTATATCACATAGAAAATGAGCATTTAGTTATCAGAATAATTCACGTTGGGAGACACGATTGCGAAGATAGCTTCAAGGTCAGGTTCTATAGAGGGAAATTCAGGTTGCGTAAATCAGGAAGTTCAAGATTTTTCCCATTACTTAAAGAAATAAAACCATGAAGTCCAAATTAAAAAGATAAAGAAGTTCCATGATTATAGAAAACTCATATTTTCCTCGTTATTAAAGAATAGAAACAAGAACTTCAAAAAAGAAATACCAAGAAGTTCAACTTTTAAAAATAGAACGCTTCAAAATTCATTAAAAAAGATTAAGAAAAAAAACTAGGAAGTCTATATTAAAAAGATGGAGAAGTTCGATGATAATAAAAAACTCAGATTTTCCTTGTTATTAAAGAATATAAACAAGAAGTTCAAAAATAAAATAACAAGACGTTCAATCTTTAAAAATGGAGCATTTCAAAATTCATAAAAAAGATTGAGAAATTTAGATTAAAATTCATAAAAAATCAGATATTCTAACGTAATCAAGAGAAATTTAGATTGATAACTGCCAGAAGTTCACATACTACACGGTGTGCATTTTGTATTAAAAAAAGAAACAAAAAGCAAACACTACAAGTTTTGTTGTTATAAGTTGAAGTCATAGGTCAGATAAAGTTAAAAAAATTATTGTGAGAGAGGTTTGTATAAAAGGAAAATATCATTCGTGTAATACTGAAGAATGAATGAGAATATTACAAACAAAAATACGTCACCGAAGTTCAACGTGAAAACAACATGAAGTTCAATTACTACACTGAATGAATTACGGATGAAAAACTTTTAAAATTGTTGTGACTGTGAAAAAATGATCAACACAAGAAAATTGCGTGTTTACAGCAACTTTCCATCTGGATATCACTTGCTTAATTTCGTGAGTGGGTGGAGAGCTGCGAGCCAAAAAAGCATGTGAAAAACAGAGTGAAGTACAAGTACACGTGCCGAGAAGTTTAGGTTCTTCACGCTGTGCATTTTCGAAGAATTAGTTTCGCGATAAAGGCAGAACGAATGATCTCGCCATTTTCGCAATTACTTGAAAATGGCTAGGAATCAGAGAAAGCCATCAACATGGAAAAGTTTCGCATTTTCCGTAGCTTTTCAGAGGTATATCATTTGCCTCATTCCGATAAAGTATGTAGGAATTATGCCAAAAATGCGTTTTTAGCCATTTTCAAATTTGACTTAATACCGTAAGGAATTGGGAGAAACAATATATACGAAAAAGTTTCGCATTTCTCGAAGCTTTCCAACGCCGTATCATTTGTTGCATTCGGACGTGTGGTTAAAACATTAGCTTGAAAATACAAACTCGATGGAATTTGTACTCTTTTCTGAATTACTATTAAACCGTTCTAACTTAGAAAAAACTTTTAACATGAAAAGGTAGTGCATTTTCACAAGCTTTCCAACGTCATATCATTTGCCTCAATTGGATTATCCTCTTAGAAATTACATTGAAAATACGAACTCGGCTGTTCGGTTTGCGAAATTTTACGATTTTCAAGATTACTATTTATCCATAGAGACTTAGAGAAAACTTTCAACATGTTGAAGGAGCGGTTTTGCAGCAGCTTTACAAAGCCATATTATTTACCTCATTCCGATAAATGGTTTAGAAATGCGATCGAAAATACGATTCATGTTTTTTGTATGAAGAAATAATGGTTTTCAAAACTGCTCTTAAACCACTTACATTTTGCCAAAATTTGAAGTTGGATCATGATACTGGTGTCCATAGCTTTCCAACAGTATATCGCAAGCCCCATTTGGGCAATGTTGACGGAAGTTCAACCTAGCACTAGGGGAAGTTCAGGTCGAACAAATCAGGCTGTAAAATTGCAAAAAACGCAATTTCATCACGAATCGAGAGCAAAATCCGCCAACGAGCGAGATTTCTATTTAAAACCGGTATTTAGTTGCTAAAAAAACTTTTTTAGATTACACTAACATCACATAGAACACTACTAAACAAAATAATTCGTGGGAGAAGCCACGGTTGCAAAGATAGCCCGAAGGTCGGGTTCGTACAGAGGGAAGTTCAGGCGCGTGTACAAACAAAAATACGTCACAGAAGTTCAACGTGAAAATAGCATGAAGTTTAACTACCACGCTAAATGAATTTCAGATGAAAAACTTTTAAAATCGTTGCGAGTATGAAAAAATGATCAACACGGGAAAGTTGCGTGTTTACAACAGCCTTCCATCGGTATATCACTTGCTCAATTCCGGTGAGTGGATGGAGAGCTAGGAGCCGTGCATAGAGATATACGAGAAAACAAAAGCACGTGAAAAACCGAGTGAAGTTCAATTACACGTGCCGAGAAGTTCAGGTTCTTCACGCGATGCATTTTCGAACAATCAGTTTTGTGATAAAGGCAGAACGAATGATCTCGCTATTTTCACAATTACTTGAAAATGGCTGGGAATCATAGAAAACCGTCAACATGAATAAGTTTCGCATTTTCCGTAGCTTTTCAGCGGTATATTATTTGGCCCATTTCGATAAGGTACGTAGAAATTATGCCAAAAATACGTTTTTATTCATTTTCTAATTTGACTTAAAATTATAAGGAAATAGGAGAAACAATATATACAAAAAAGTTTCGCATTTGCTCAGTCTTTCCAATGCCATATCATTTGTTGCATTCGGACGTACGGTTAAAAAATTAGCTTGAAAATATGAACTCAGTGGAACTTCTACCGTTTTCTAAATTACTTTTAAACCATTCCAAATTAGAAAAAACATTTAACATGAAAAAGTAGCGCATTTTCACAAGCTTTCCAATGCCATATCATTTGCCTCAAATGGATTAGCCGTTTAGAAATTATATTGAAAATACGAACTCGGCTAGTCGGTTTGCGAAAGTTTACGATTTTCAAAATTACTCTTTATCCATAGAGAATTAGAGATAACTTTCAACATGTAGAAGGAGAGGTTTTGCAGCAGCTTTACAACGCTATATTATTTACCTTATTCCGATAAACGGTTTAGAAATGCGATCGAAAATACGATTCACGTTTTTTGTATTAAGAAAAAACAGTTTTCAAAACTGCTCTTAAACTGCTTACATTTTGCCAAAAATTTAACTTGGATCATGATATTGGTGTCCATAGCTTTCCAACGGCATATCGCAAGCCCCATTTGGATACTTTTTAGCTGAAGTTCAACCTAGTACTTGGGGAAGGTCAGGCGCGTTACTCAGGAAGTTCATGTTGTGATCAGAATATTATTCTAATCCCGTGATCAGAATAGTGTTTATGTATATATATATATATAAAACTTCTGGTGAAATTCCAATTTCAATCGTTTATAGTCCCAGGATCCCGTATCATCACATAGCCTATACCATGTTAATGTGTCTCCCTTAAAAGATAAAGGGCATACCCGCAAGCTTAAATAATCCACAAACTTCATCCACATAGATAAGGTGTAAATCAGAATGCAATGTTCCATCTCCTGCAAAGGGATTAGCTAGCCGTTTCTCTACCATACCTGAAGGAATTTCAAAGTAAACATTTGCAGTAGGTTCAGTAGGTTGAGGAGAAACTCTTTGCTCTACTGGTCGGGGTGAAGATACTCCGAACAAGCCCCTCAAAGGATTAGTTTCCATAGTAACAAGTGACACTAAATTTCAGCACACTATATAAATGTTTCCTTACCAAGTTCCACTCACCGAAGGCGCTTCACTCCCCGGCAACGGCGCCAGAAAAGAGTCTTGATGACCCACAAGTATAGGGGATCTATCGTAGTCCTTTTGATAAGTAAGAGTGTCGAACCCAACGAGGAGCAGAAGGAAATGACAAGTGGTTTTCAATAAGGTATTCTCTGTAAGCACTGAAATTGTAGGTAACAGATAGTTTTGTGATATGATAATTTGTAACGGGTAAGAAGCAACGAAAGTAAGTAAGGTGCAGCAAGGTGGCCCAATCCTTTTTGTAGCAAAGGACAAGCCTGGACAAATTCTTATAATGAGAAAAGCGCTCCCGAGGACACATGGGAATTATCGTCAAGCTAGTTTTCATCACGTTCATATGATTTGCATTCGTTACTTTGATAATTTGATATATGCGTGGACCGGTGCTTGGGTGCTGCCCTTTCTTGGACAAGCATCCCACTTATGATTAACCCCTATTGCAAGCATCCGCAACTACAAAAGAAGTATTAAGGTAAACCTAACCATAGCATGAAACATATGGATCCAAATCAGCCCCTTACGAAGCAACGCATAAACTAGGGTTTAAGCTTCTGTCACTCTAGCAACCCATCATCTACTTATTACATCCCAATGCCTTCCTCTAGTCCCAAATAATGGTGAAGTGTCATGTAGTCGACTGATACGTCTCCAACGTATCTATAATTTTTGATTGTTCCATGCTATTATATTACCTGTTTTGGATGTTTATGGGCTTTGCTTTACACATTTATATCATTTGTGGGACTAACCTACTAACCAGAGGCCCAACCCGTATTGCTGTTTTTTTGCCTATTTCAGTATTTCGAAGAAAAGGAATATCAAACGGAGTCCAAACGGAATGAAACCTTCGGGAGCGTGATTTTTGGAACGAACGTGATCCAGAGGAATTGGAGTGCAAGCCAAGAAGTAGCCTAGGCGGCCACGAGGGTGGAGGGCGCGCCCACCCCTATAGGGCGTGTCCCCTGTATCGTGGGCCCCTCGGGCTTCCACTGGCGTACTTCTTCCTCCTATATATACCCACGTACCTCGAAAACATCGAGGGAGGCACCGAAACACAATTTCCACTGCCGTAACCTTCTGTATCCATGAGATCCCATATTGGAGCCTTCGCCGGTGCTCCGCCGGAGGGGGAATCGACAATGGAGGGCTTCTACATCAAAACCATAGCCCCTCCGATGAGTTGTAAGTAGTTTACCATAGACCTTCGGGTCCATAGTTATAAGCTAGATGGCTTCTTCTCTCTTTTTGGATCTCAATACCATGTTCTCCCCCTCTCTTGTGGAGATCTATTTGATGTAACTCTTTTTGCAGTGTGTTTGTCGAGATCCGATGAATTGTGGGTTTATGATCAAGTTTATCTATGAGAAATATTTGAATCTCCTCTGAATTCTTTTATGTATGATCGAGTTATCTTTGCAAGTCTCTGCGAATTATCAGTTTGGTTTGGCCTACTAGATTGATCTTTCTTGAAATGGGAGAAGTGCTTAGCTTTGGGTTCAATCTTGCGGTGTTCTTTCCCAGTGACAGCAGGGGAAGCAAGGCACGTATTGTATTGTTGCCATCGAGGATAAAAAGATGGGGTTTATATCATATTGCATGAGTTTATCCCTCTACATCATGTCATCTTTCTTAATGCGTTACTCTGTCCTTATGAACTTAATACTCTAGATGCATGCTGGATAGCGGTCGATGTGTGGAGTAATAGTAGTAGATGCAGGCAGGAGTCGGTCAACTTATTGTGGACGTGATGCCTATATACATGAGCATGCCTAGATAATCTCATAATTATTCGCTTTTCTATCAATTGCTCGACAGTAATTTGTTCACCCACCGTAATACTTATGCTATCTTGAGAGAAGCCACTAGTGAAACCTATGGCCCCCGGGTCTATCTTATATCATATAGGCTTTCAATCTACTTTTATTTGCATCTTTACTTTCCAATCTATATTATAAAATACCAAAAATATATTTATCTTATCATACTATCTCTATCAGATTTCACTTTCACAAGTGGCTGTGAAGGGATTGACAACCCCTTTATCACGTTGGTTGCGAGTTCTTTGTTTGTTTGTGTAGGTGTGTGGGAATTTTGAGGAGCCTCCTACTGGATTGATACCTTGGTTCTCAAAAACTGAGGGAAACACTTACGCTACTATTGCTGCATCACCCTTTCCCCTTCAAGGAAAACCAACGCATGCTCAAGACGTAGCAAGAATGATTTCTGGCGCCGTTGTCGGGGAGGTCTTCGCTCAAGTCAAGATATACCAAGTACCCATCACAAACTCATCTCCCTCGCATTTACATTATTTGCCATTTGCCTCTAGTTTCCTCTCCCCCACGTCACCCTTGCCGTTTTATTCACCCTCTCTTTCCCAATCTTCTCCTCTCTTTTTGGCTTGCCTTTTTCTGTTTGCTTGTGTGTTGGATTACTTGTTGCCATGGCGCAAGATAATACTAAATTGTGTGATTTCTCCAATACCAATAATAATGATGTCCTTAGTACTCCGATTGCTCCTCTTAATTATGTTGAGTCTTGTGAAATCAATACTGCTTTGCTGAATCTTGTTATGAAAGATCAATTCGCCGGCCTTTCTAGTGAAGATGCCGCTACCCATCTAAACAACTTTGTTGATTTGTGTGATATGCAAAATAAGAAAGATACGGATAATGATATTGTTAAATTGAAGTTATTTCCGTTTTCACTTAGAGATCATGCTAAAGTTTGGTTTTCGTCTTTGCCTAAAAATAGCATTGATTCTTGGAACAAGTGCAAAGATGCTTTTATCTCTAAATATTTTCCTCCCGCTAAAATTATCACTCTTAGGAACGATATTATGAATTTCAAACAACTTGATCATGAGCATGTTGCCCAATCTTGGGAAAGAATGAAATTGATGATTCGCAATTGCCCTACTCATGGTTTGAATTTATGGATGATCATACAAATTTTTTATGCCGGAATAACTTTGCTTCTAGAAATCTTTTAGATTCGGCCGCGAGAGGCACGTTCATGGAAATAACCTTAGGAGAAGCTACAAAACTCCTTGCATCATGGCTAATTATTCTCAATGGCACACCGAATGATCCACTAGTAAAAAAGTGCATGCTATAGAAGAAATTAATGTTTTAAGTGGAAAGATGGATGAAATTATGAGATTGTTTGCTACTAAGAGTGCTTCTATTGATCCCAATTATATGCCTTTATCTACCTTGATTGAGAATAATAATGAATCTATGGATGTAAATTTTGTTGGTAGTAATAATTTTGGAAACAATGCTTATAGAGGAAACTTTAATCCTAGACCGTTCCATAGTAATTCCTCTAATAATTATGGAAATTCCTACAATAATTCTTATGGTAATTTCAATAAATTGCCCTCTGGTTTTGAGAATAGTGTGAAAGAATTTATGATCTCTCAAAAGAATTTTAATGCTTTGCTTGGAGAAAAATTGCTCAAAGTTGATGATTTGGCTAGGAACGTTGATAGACTTTCGCTTGATGTTGATTCTCTTAAACTTAGATCTTCTCCTCCTAAGCATGATATCAATGAGTCTCTCAAAGAAATGAGAGTGTCCATTGACGAGTGCAAAGAAAGAACCGCTAGATTGCGTGCTAATAAAGATTGCTTTGTAAAAGCGTGTTCTTCTAGTTTCCATGAAAATAATGATGAAGATCTTAAAGTTATTGATGTGTCCTCTATTAGATCTTTGTTTTGCAATATGAATATTAATAATGATGGGACTGGATATGAGTCAATTTTAGTTAAACGGCGTCCCAATAATTCAGAGTTTTTAGATCTTAATGCTAAATTTGGTAAAAGTGGGATTGGAGAGGTCATGACTTTAAATAGCATTGAACCCACCATCTCAGATTTCAAGGAATTTGATTATGATAATTGTTCTTTAGAAAGTTGTATTTCCTTATTGCAATCCGTTGTGAATTCTCCTCATGCTTATAGTCAAAATAAAGCTTTTACCAAACATATCGTTGAAGCCTTGATGCAATCTTATGATGAAAAACTTAATTTGGAAATTTCGATACCTAGAAACTTAATGATGAGTGGGAACCTACTATAAAGATTAAAATTAAAGATCATGGGTGTTTTACTTTGTGTCACTTGGGTGCTAGTGTTTCCACGATTCTGAAAACTTTTAGTGATATTCTAGGTTTCCATGATCTTGATGATTGCTCTTTAAATTTGCACCTTGCGGATTCCACCATTAAGAAGCCAATGGGAAGGATCAATGATGTTCTCATTGTTGCAAATAGAAATTTGGTGCCCGTAGATTTTACCGTTCATGATATAGATTGCAATCTTTCTTGCCCTATTATACTTGGCAGACCTTTCCTTAGAACGATTGACGCGATTATTGATATGAAGGAAGGGAATATTAGATTCCAATTTCCATTAAGGAAGGGCATGGAGCACTTTCCAAGAAAGAAAATTAAATTATCTTATGAATCTATCATGCGAGCTACTTATGAATCGAGTGCCAAAGATGGCATTACTTAGATCAATCTTCGTTTTTATGCCTAGCTAGGGGCGTTAAACAATAGCGCTAGTTGGGAGGCAACCCAATTTTCTTTGTGTTCTTTGTTTTTGTTCCTGTTTAGTAATAAAATTTGCATCTACCTTCTATTTAGATGTGTTTTCATGTTTTAATTAGTGTTTGTGCCAAGTAGAACCTATAGGATAACCTATGATGATAGTTAATTTGGTTCTGCTGAAAAACATAAACTTTGCCCTCACGAGAAAAAATTCAATAAAGCACAAAAATGTGCTTTTGCATTGATTCTTTTTGCTGTAGATCAATAGACAAATTTTCCACGACCTCCTATTTTGGTAGGAGTTTTAGAGTTCTAAAAATTTGCGTTAGTTACAGATTGCTACAAACTGTTCTGTTTTTGACAGATTGTGCCTTTCGTGTGTTGTTTGCTTATTTTGATGCATCTATGGCTAGTATTAAGTGGTATGAACCATAGAGAACTTGAAATACAGTAGGTTTAACACCAGTATAAATAAAGAATGAGCTCATTACAGTACCTTATGTGGTGTGTTTTTTCTTTCACTAACAGAGCTTATGAGATTTCCTGTTGAGTTTTGTGTTGTGAAGTTTTCAAGTTTTGGGTAAAGATTTGATGGACTATGGAATAAGGAGTGGAAAAAGCCTAAGGTTGGGGATGACCATGGAACCCCAAGATATTCAAGAGTAGCCAAAGCCTAGGCTTGGGGATGCCCCCGGAAGGCATCCCCTCTTTCGTCTTCGTTCATTGGTAACTTTACTTGGGGCTATATTTTTATTCGCCACATGATATGTGTTTTGCTTGGAGCATCGTGTAGGATATTAGTATTTGCTTTTTAGTTTACCACAATAATCCTTTCTGTCCACACCTTTTGGGAGAAGCCCACTTGATTGAAATTTATTAGAATACTCTATGTGCTTCACTTATATCTTTTGAGCTAGATAGTTTTTGCTCTAGTGCTTCACTTATATCTTTTAGAGCACGGCGGTGGCTTAATTTTGTAAAAATTGCTAGTGTCTCATGATTCACTTATATTATTTTGAGAGTCTCTTAGAACAGCATGGTATTTTCTATGGTTATGAATTTGATCCTAGAATGATGAGCATCCAACTTGGGTATAATAAAAACTATCATAGAAAGTGCATTAAACACTAGGATCAATTTGATGCTTGATAATTGTTTTGAGATATACAGGTAGTAATGTTTAGAGTCATGCTAGTGGGCAATTACAAAATTGAGAAATACTTGTGTTGAAGTTGGCAAGTCCCGTAGCATGCACATATGGTAAAAGTTGTGTGACAAATTTGTTGCACGAGGTGCTCTTTTGAGTGTCTTCCTTATGAGTGGTAGTCGGGGACGAGTGATGGTCTTTTCCTACGAATCTATCCCTCTAGGGGCATGCGTAGTAGTACTTTGCTTCGAGGGCTTAGTAGACTTTTGCAATAAGTATATGAGTTCTTTATGACTAATGTGAGTCCATGGATATACTCACACTCACCCTTCCACTTAGCTAGCTTTTATTATACCGCACAACTTTCGCCGGTATCATGCACCCATTATTTACCTTCCTCAAAACAGCCACCATACCTACCTATTATGGCATTTCCATAGCCATTCCGAGATATATTGCCATGCAACTTTCCACCGTTCCGTTATTATGACATGCTTCATCATTGTCGTATTGCTCTTTGCATGATCATGTAGTTGACATCGTATTTGTGGCAAGGCCACCTTCATAATTTTCATACACGTCGCTCTTGATTCGTTACATATCCCGGTACACCGCCGGAGGCATTCATATAGAGTCATACCTTGTTCTAGCTTTGAGTTGTAATTCTTGAGTTGTAAATTAATAAAAGTGCGATGATCTTCATTATTAGAGCATTGTCCCAGTGAGGAAAGGATGATGAAGACTATGATCCCCCCACAAGTCGGGATGAGACTTCGAACTTTATAAAAATAAAAGAGGCCAAAGAAGCCCATAAAAAAAGAGGCCAAAGAAGCCCATAAAAAAAGAGGCCAAAGAAGCCCACCAAATAAAAAGAAAGAGAAAAAGGAGAAAAAGAAAAAAAAGAAAAAATATAATGAGAGAAAAAGAGAGAAGGGACAATTGCTACTACCTCTTTTCCACACTTGTGCTTCAAAATAGCACCATGATCTTCATGATAGAGAGTCTCCTATGTTGTCACTTTCATATACTAGTGGGAATTTTTCATTATAGAACTTGGCTTCTATATTCCAATGATGGGCTTCCTCAAAATGCCCTTGGTCTTCATGAGCAAGCAAGTTGGATGCACACCCACTTAGTTTCTTTTGTTGAGCTTTCATACATTTATAGCTCTAGTGCATCCCTTGCATGGTAATCCCTACTCGCTCACATTGATATCTATTAATGGGCATCTCCATAGCCCATTGATACACCTAGTTGATGTGAGACTATCTTCTCCCTTTTTGTCCTAACAACCACCACCATATACCACCATAGTGCTATGTCCATGGCTTGCACTCATGTATTGCGCAAGAGTTGAAAAAAGCTTAAGCGCATTAAAAAGTATGAACCAATTGCTCGGCTCGTCATCGGGGTTGTACATGATGGGAGTATTTTGTGTAATGAAAATGAAGCATGGTTTAACTATATGATTTTGTAGGGATAAGCTTTCTTTGGCTATGCTATTTTGCAAGGACATGATTATTTGTTAGTATGCTTCGAAGTATTATTATTTTTATGTTTTATAAGCTTTTATCTTGAATAATTTGGATCTGAACAATCATGCCACAATAAAGAAAATTACATTGATAATTATGCTAGGTAGCATTCCACATCAAAAATTCTGTTTTTATCATTTACCTACTCGAGGACGAGCAGGAATTAAGCTTGGGGATGCTTGATACGTCTCCAACATATCTATAATTTTTGATTGTTCCATGCTATTATATTACCTGTTTTGGATGTTTATGGACTTTAATTTACACATTTATATCATTTTTGGGACTAACCTACTAACCGGAGGCCCAGCCCGTATTGCTGTTTTTTTGTGCCTATTTCAGTATTTCGAAGAAAAGGAATATCAAACGAAGTCCAAACAGAATGAAACCTTCGGGAGCTTGATTTTTGGAACAAACGTGATCCAGAGGACTTGGAGTGCAAGCCAAGAAGCAGCCGAGGCAGCCACGAGGGTGGAGGGCGCGCCCACCCCTATAGGGCGTGCCCCCTGTCTCGTGGCCCCCTTGGGCTTCCACCGACATACTTCTTCCTGCTATATATACCCAAGTACCCCGAAAACATCAAGGGACCCACCAAAACACAATTTCCACCATCGTAACCTTCTGCATCCACGAGATCCCATCTTGGAGCCTTCGCCGGCGCTCCGCCGGAGGGGGAATCGACCATAGAGGGCTTCTACATCAACACCATAGCCCCTCCGATGAGTTGTGAGTAGTTTACCACAAACCTTCAGCTCCATAGTTATTAGCTAGATGGCTTCTTCTCTCTTTTTGGATCTCAATACCATGTTCTCCCCCTCTCTTGTGGAGATCTATTTGATGTAACTCTTTTTGCGGTGTGTTTGTCGAGATCCGATGAATTGTGGGTTTATGATCAAGTTTATCTATGAGAAATATTTGAATCTCCTATGAATTCTTTTATGTATGATTGAGTTATCTTTGCAAGTCTATTCGAATTATCAGTTTGGTTTGGCCTACTAGATTGATCTTTCTTGCAATGGGAGAAGTCCTTAGCTTTGGGTTCAATCTTGCGGTGTCCTTTCCCAGTGACAACAGGGGCAGCAAGGCACGTATTGTATTGTTGCCATCAAGGATAAAAAGATGGGGTTTATATCATATTGCATGAGTTTATCCCTCTACATCATGTCATCTTTCTTAATGCGTTACTCTGTTCTTATGAACTTAATACTCTAGATGCATGCTGGATAGCGGTCGATGTGTGGAGTAATAGTAGTAGATGCAGGCAGGAGTTAGTCTACTTGTCGCGGACGTGATGCCTATATACATGATCATGACTAGATAATCTCATAATTATTTGCTTTTCTGTCAATTGCTCGATAGTAATTTGTTCACCCACTGTAATACTTATGCTATCTTGAGAGAAGCCACTAGTGAAACCTATGGCCCTCGGGTCTATCTTTTATCATATAAGCTTTCAATCTACTTTTATTTGCATCTTTACTTTTCCAATCTATATTCTAAAATACCAAAAATATATTTATCTTATCATACTATCTCTATCAGATCTCACTTTTGCAAGTGGTCGTGAAGGGATTGACAACCCCTTTATCGCGTTGGTTGCGAGTTCTTTGTTTGTTTGTGTAGGTGCGTGGGACTTTTGAGGATCCTCCTACTGGATTGATACCTTGGTTCTCAAAAACTGAGGGAACTACTTACGCTACTATTGCTGCATCACCCTTTCCTCTTCAAGGAAAACCAACGCAAGGTCAAGACGTAGCATCGATGTTCACATAACACCACTAGAGGAGAGACAACATACATCTCATCAAAATATCGAACGAATACATAATTCACATGTCTATTAATAGCAATACTTCATCCATGTCCTCAGGAACAAACGTAACTACTCACAAAGCATATTCATGTTCATGATCAGAGGGGTATTAATATGCATTAAGGATCTGAACAAATGATCTTCCACCGGATAAACCAACTAGCATCAACTACAAGGAGTAATCAACATATTAGCAACCCACAGGTACCAATCTGAGCTTTTGATACAAAGATTTGATACAAGAGATGAACTAGGGTTTGAGAGGAGATGGTGCTGGTGAAGATGTTGATGGAGATTGACCCCCTTCCCAATGAGAGGATCGTTGGTGCTGATGATGGTGATGATTTCCCCCTCCCGAAGGGAAGTTTCCCCGACAGAACAGCTCTGCCGAAGCCCTAGATTGGTTCCGTCAAGGTTCCACCTCGTGGCGCTAGAGTTTCGTCCCGTAAGCTTGGTTATGATTTTTTCCAGGGTAAAAGACTTCATATAGCAGAAGATGGGCACCGGAGAGCTGCCAGATGGCCCATGAGGCAGGGGGCGCGCCCCCACCCTCGTGGGTGGTAGGTGGCCCCCCTTAGGTATTTCTTCCGCTGGATATTTTTTATTAATTCCCAAAATGACTTTCATGGAGTTTTAGGACTTCTGGAGTTGTGCAGAATAGGTCTCCAATATTTGCTCCTTTTCCAACCTAGAATCCCAGCTGCCAGTATTCTCCCTTTTCATGTAAACCTTGTAAAATAAGAGAGAATAACCATAAGTATTGTGACATAACGTGAAATAATAGCCCATAATGCAATAAATATTGATATAAAAGCATAATGCAAAATGGACGTATCAATCCTATCTCAGATTTCATGGCCTCAAGCCATTTATCGGAATTTGGGCTCATCACAGCTTCTTCATAGTTCGTAGGTTCGTCATGGTCAAGTAACATGACCTCCAGAACAGGATTACCGTACCACTCTGGTGCGGATCGTGCTCTGCCCAACCTATGAGGTTCTGTTGCAATTGATCTGTAGTTTCATGATCTTTATCATTAGCTTCCTCTCTAGTTGGTGTAGGCATCACGGGAACATATTTCTCGGATGAACTACTTTCCAAATTGAGAGCAGGTACAATTACCCCATCAAGTTCTACTTTCCTCCCACTCACTTCTTTTGAGAGAAACTCCTTCTCTAGAAAGGTTCCGTTCTTAGCAACAAAAATCTTGCCTTCGGACTTGTGGTAGAACGTGTACCCAATTGTTTTCTTAGGGTATCCTATGAAGACACATTTCTCCAATTTGGGTTCTGTGACGCCCCCGATTCAATCGTACACTAATCATACATGCAAACATGTACGATCAAGATCAGGGACTCACGGGAAGATATCACAACACAACTCTAAAAATAAAATAAGTCATACAAGCATCATAATACAAGCCAGGGGCCTCGAGGGCTCGAATACAAGTGCTCGATCATAGAAGAGTCAGCAGAAGCAACAATATCTGACTACAGACATAAGTTAAACAAGTTGCCTTAAGAAGGCTAGCACAAACTGGGATACAGATCGAAAGAGGCGCAGACCTCCTGCCTGGGATCCTCCTAAACTACTCCTGGTCGTCGTCAGTGGGCTGCACGTAGTAGTAGGCACCTCCGGTGTAGTAGGAGTCGTCATCGACGTTGGCGTCTGGCTCCAGGGCTCCAGCATCTGGTTGCGAGAACCAGGTAGAAGGGAAAAGGGGGAAAAGAGGGAGAAAAGCAACCATGAGTACTCATCCAAAGTACTCGCAAGCAAGGAGCTACACTACATATGCATGGGTATGTGTGTAAGGAGGCCATATCAGTGGACTGAACTGCAGAATGCCAGAATAAGAGGGGGATAGCTAGTCTTATCGAAGACTACGCTTCTGGCAGCCTCCGTCTTGCAGCATGTAGAAGAGAGTAGACTAAAGTCCTCCAAGTAGCATCGCATAGCATAATCCTACCCGGCGATCCTCCCCTCGTCGCCCTATGGAAAAGTGATCACCGGGTTGTCTGTGGAACTTGGAAGGGTGTGTTTTATTAAGTATCCGGTTCTAGTTGTCATAAGGTCAAGGTACAACTCCAAGTCGTCCTGTTACCGAAGATCATGACTATTCGAATAGATTAACTTCCCTGCAGGGGTGCACCACATAACCCAACATGCTCGATCCCATTTGGTCGGACACACTTTCTTGGGTCATGCCTGGCCTCGGAAGATCAACATGTCGCGGCCCCACCTAGGCCTAACAGAGAGGTCACCACGTCGGTCTAACTCCTATGGCGCAGGGTTCTGGGCCCATCGCCCATTGCACACCTGCACGTTGCGAGGGCGGCCGAAAGCAGAACTAGCCCCCTTAATACAAGAGCAGGTTTACGTTCCAATCCGGCGCGCGCCGCTCAGTCGCTGACGTCTAGAAGGCTTCGGCTGATACCACGACGTCGAGTGCCCATATCTTTCCCGCGTAGTTGGTTAGTGCGTATAGGCCAGTAGCCACACTCAGATCAAATACCAAGATCTCATTAAGCGTGTTAAGTATCCGCGAATGCCGAACAGGGCCAGGCCCACCTGTCTCCTAGGTGGTCTCAACCTGCGCTGTCGCTCTGCCACAAAGTAATAGTCAGGGGCCGTCGGGAACCCAGGCCCACCTCTACCGGGATGGAGCCACCTGTCCTTTCAGCCCCCTCATCAGAATCACTTGCGGGTACTCATCGAGCTGACCTGACTTTAGTCACAATCTGTATAGTGTGTATGTATGTATAGTATATACCCATGATCACCTCCCGAGTGATCACGGCCCAATAGTATAGCAAGGCAGACTGACAAGAATGTAGGGCCAATGATGATAAACTAGCATCCTATACTAAGTATTTAAGATTGCAGGTAAGCTATCAACAGATGTAGCAACAATGTCAGGCTATGCATCACAATAGGATTAACGGAAAGCAGTAACATGCTACACTACTCTAATGCAAGCAGTATAGAGGAGAATAGGCGATATCTAGTGATAAAGGGGGGCTTGCCTAGATGCTCTGGCAAGAAGGAGGGGTCGTCAACTCCATAGTCGAACTGGGCAGCAGCAGCGTCGGTCTCGTAGTCTACCGGAGAGAAGAGGGGGAAGAAACAATGAATACCATGCAAACAGATGCATATCGATGCATGACATGACAAGTAACAATGCTAGGTGTGCCCCAACGCGGTAGTAGGTGGTAGCGGCGAAGGGGGAAAACATCCGGGAAAGTATTCCTGGTGTTTTGCGTTTTCGGACAAATGAACCGGAGGGGGAAAGTTGCGTGTTTGCTATGCTAGGGATGTGTGGTGGATGAACGGGCTGCGTATCCGGATTCGTCTCGTCGTTCTGAGCAACTTTCATGTAGAAAGTATTTTCATCTGAGCTACGGTTTACTTTATATGATTTTTAAAAGATTTAAATTATTTTAGGATTAATTTAAATATTTTAATTCAACATTATCCAGAACATTGTTTGCTGACGTTATCATGACATCAGCAGTCAACAGAGGTGTTGACTGGTCAACTGACGTGTGGGTCCCGTTCGTCATTAACTGTTTAGTCTAATTAGGGTTTAACTAATCTAATTACTGTTTAATTAAACTAACTAATTAATTAGATTAATTATCTAGGATTAATTAACTTAATTAATTTAGTTAATTAATTAATTGATTAAATTTATTATTATTATTACTATTATTATTTTTCTAAAAACGTTCTGAGCGGGCCCCCTTTGTCATAGGGCCCTAGGGGCCTAGCGGGTCGGGCGTGCTACAGGCGTGCAGGCGCGGGGGCGCTAGCGCGCAGCCCGAATGGGCGCCGATGCGGGAGCAAGCGCCGGCAGCGAGAGCCGACGCAGCCGGCCGGCTCGGGTGCTACCGGTGCCGTACACGCGGGCGGCGGACGGCGTGGCGCAACGGAGCAGCGGCGCACTAAGCAGAGTAGTGGTCGGAGTACGGCCTCGCGGCAAACGATGCTAGGGACGGCCAAAACGAGCAGGGGGAGGGGGAAACGGACGATGACTCACATTGGAGTTGTAGGGATGGCAGCGGGCTCGTGGTGGTGCTTGAGGCAGCGAGGTCAGGGCGGAGATGGCGATGGTGACGCGAATCCCGACGAGGTTGGGGAGGCGGCAACAGCGAGCTTCATGACGGAGCTCCAGGCGGCGGCTTGGTGCTCCTCGGGCAGCGAGGCGGCACAGGAGGATGAACTTGGCATTTGGGACGACGTGGATGCAGCTGGATCCGTCCGGGAATGGGAAGGGACGGTGGAGGCCGGCCGGACTTGCTCGTTGGTGCGGTGAAGGTCGGGGCAGAAGGACGTGGAGGCGCGGA
>NC_041381.1:576116143-576123965 GCF_002162155.2 Triticum dicoccoides | reverse complement strand
GGTAGTGGGTTAGGGTTTGCGGTCAAGGTGGAGTGGCCTTGTAGGCCAGAGAGAGTGGGACGAGCCGTGGGCTGGCCTGGAGGCCTGGTGACCCGCTGGGTCGAGGCCCAGTTGGGGGGGGGGTATTTCTTTTACTTTTTTCTTTTCTGTTTATTTACTTTTCTCTATAGTTTCAATATACCTTTAACTTTTAAAAATACAAAAAAGATAGCTCCTAAGTCAGTATAGCTAAATATACTACTGCCACCTTTAATTATGGCACCCAAATAAAATAGCCTAACATTTTGCTAATTATAAAAGGCAATAATTAATTGATTAAGCCACTATTTTATTTAGCTTAGTGCATTTAACTATTTCATAAAAACTTGGTTTCTTCATCAATATTACTTATGAATTATTTGACACATCTAGAACATTTTAGTTTTAATAATTGAAAACTTTTATTGTTTGCTTGATTTTGAATTTGAATCCTAACCGGTTTCGAACTAACGCGAGATTATCAACAGTAATTGTGGTGATGTGGCAACATTAACAGGGAATTACTGTAGCTTAAATATCCGGGCGTCACAATTCTCCTCCACTACAAGAAATCCCGTCCCGAGATTTAAGAGGGGGACTAAGGGGGAAAGATCTTGTTATGAAAGTTCTAACGAATCTTCTCAGTTTTGTTTGCTCTTCTCGAAGAGGTCGATCCATTACATTGGTGTCTTCAGTCCTCTGCTTCAACGCATCATGATGAAATTGTCGTCCTTTCTTCAGGATCTCCATCGTTCTTACGAAAGAATAAGGGGGGTATTCCGGGAGAACGAACCTCTACAAGGGTGACTATCTGGTTGATATCATCGGGGGAGGTGGCAGAACGTAACTCTCGAATTGAAACTTAAGAAAATATCAAGAGCAAAGTAATGAGGTTTCATGGGAAGTTTCGAGCGAGCAGGCAACTGTTTGATGCCTGAAACAGGGCGTGAAAGGGGCTCAAAGCAATCGGGAATAAATATTGTGTCCGGTAACAGATTTGATGATCCCTCGGAAGATGGCTCATGAATTACATACGAGGCCACACGCGAGGAACAACCTTGGGAATAGGGGGGTGCAGGAGAGTCAGGTTTCGATCCTGTGGAACTGTGGGTTATGGGCCCACCATGTGGGTTGAAAGTAGGAAGGGTGGTGACATCTTGCATGATCATGATTGAAAGGCATGTTAGAGGGTAGCCTGTCAGTTATATGTCAGCAACAACATCAGTACCAAGGGCGAGGGTCGAAGAGAACCATTTTCCTGCTCATTTGAAACGAGGCGGACCATTAGGCGAAGTTCTCGTCCATCGGTGGCTACCGTAATGTTATCAACAAATGCAACAGGGTCTGGCTGACAGAATTGTACACTGGGGGTGTGTACATAAGCAGGAGAATATTACTGCTTAGATCATGTAGATCACAAGCAACGTTAAACCGACCAATGGAAAGGAAAATATGATTATCAGATTAAACAGAATGATGGAAAGGAAAATGTGTTTAAACACATATTCCAAGGGTACAACCTTTCCAAGGTCAAACAGAGCAGGATATCCATGACAGGATATAACATAGAAAACCCTTTAGGTAAGAGGAGAGAAATTTCATGGCATTACCCATACAACAGTGTTTGGATAAATTTTGATAAAGAAAATTTAGCATTATGCTGCAAATGTTCTCATAAAAAAATCGGAGTACCACATACATGCTTCGAGATAGCATTGACATGGCCATCATGTAAGGGTCAGATTTAGGATACACAAAGGATCCATCGGAACAACTTATAGAATAAGTCTTACAATATCCTCATGAAAGAATGGATAACCTTGCTGAAAAGGAAAACTATAACAATGGGTCCTCCGACCAGGTGTACTAGGCATGACATCATCTTACCGGGTCAAATAAAAGACCAATGTTATAACTCTTGGGAATATATTCCAACCATCATATCTGACCGAGATTCAGTTCTGATTGGCGTCAGGATATCGCAAACTCGGGATGCCTGAGAAGACATGTGCAACCAAATTGTTGAAATGACATTGTAAGATTCTCGATAATTGAACAGTGGGAGCGAGTTCCGAAACAAGAGTTCATCATTAATTCAAGGAGAGGTGAGGAGGTGGCTGATTGACTCAGCGACAATTCATTGAGATTTTCAAAAGATGGATTTCCACACTTATGTGAACAAGAAGATAACATTTGCCAGATCAAATGATATAAAGAGGTATGCTCGAGGAAAACATACTCAGTTAAACATTGGTTGAAAGGTCCACCCGAAATATGGGTTTAGGTAGCATGATCAAAGTCAGAATGGTGATTCGATAACCAGCACACTAAGTTGGAATTATTGTCCATTAACTCCGAAGCAATAGGGTTGCTAGAGATATTAAATTTGCACAACAGAGTTCACTCAACACGGGGACCAAGAAAAGACTGGTGATGGTGAGAAGTATTACTATATCAAGAATTAATAGTTGGGGGTAATTATCTCAACATTCTTGACATAAAAGATGGTAATACTCCACGGTAAAGAAGAACAAATGCTGGATAGCAAGGATCTCAAGGTATAACACAAAACACAAACAAGTTTGTGTTGAACGGAAGGCAATAAAGTGGTCAAAGATAACACAAATCATCGGGGGCAAGGTTGGTATTTCTCATCATGAACTCAATTGATATCCTGGAAGAGCTCAGAATGCTGATGATGATCACGACACATTTGTCGAGGGATTTTATGAAGATGTAATCAATCGGCAACGACATCAAGCAAAAGCAATGGTGAAGCGAAGGTTTATTGGAACCACAGATACAACACAAGCTCGGAATCAAGCTTGATGTTCATGGAGATTTGATATGACGAGGAAGATCGACGTAAGCTTAGCTCATCATCGAAAATTGCGCTCTGGAAATAAGGACCAGGTAGCAGAGTTAGGATCAACACGATACTGATATAGCCGAGCAGGCTAGGAATGATGGATCGAGTACAAACTCGTAAGAAAAGAAGAATACTAAGAGCTGTTTAGTCGTGGTGCGAACTCGATTCAGTTATCGGTGTCCTTGAGGGTTTAATAACTCAGAGCCCGTGAAAAATTGGAATCAATGAGAATGTAGCACTTGATGAAGAACTCATAAGAAGTTATGCAATTCAGTGATAATCTTGAGATACCAGGGGGTAATACTCGAGGACAAATCAAAGTAGAGGTTGGACTGGGGTATTACTCTAAAGAAGACAAGTGCTTAAACTTGCACAAGAAATGGTATTTAAAGAAGAACATGGTCGGAAACCTCGATCATAAATGATCGAACCACGGATACAGGATGAACTTATAACAAGGGGGTAACTATTTTTACGAGCAGCTTCCATGATAAGTTATACATCGTGTCCATGGGCATGAACGCAAGGTTCAAGGTACTCCCACTTCTTCAATGTATAACCTCCCATTCACTTCTCGCTTTGATAAAGGCATTAGTGTTGAAAGTTTTACCTGGTGTAATACAAGATGAGTATGACTCGTGAAAACTTTCGAGTTCACACATATTAAGGAAGGCATAGGTTCAACCCGTCAGGGTATCATGGAAACATATACCATAAGCTTCAATAGTAAATAACACAAGCTCGATAGTAGAGCATGGTTGACAAAAACAGAGGATACAATTTACCTAAGGCATTATGTATCAGGGAAAGAACTTCTCGAGGTTTTTGTATATGAAGGACACTGTCGGATGATATTTCAACAAAGGATCCGACGGTCCTTAGTGAAACTGATGTGAGTATCGGCACACAACCAGAGGAAGAAACAATGCAAAGGCATTGGATTATAGAAGCAATTGACTAATTCAAAGCTCACATGTAAAGGAATTATGATTACCAAATCAAAGGATCAGAAGCAAACACTCTGATTAAGGATGGATAAGTTGAGTAAGCTTAGGGGTAAAATCGACAACAATTTGATTGGTCGAGATCAAGCTCATGTTTAAAGTGACGTCTGAGTCGGAAAGATAATTTAAAAGGATCAACTAATGATTGCGTGAATTCGCACTCATGTTGAATCAATAGGATCAAAATGACGGTGCCTAAGGATACTAACGAATATTGCCAGACATATGGAAAGCATCCACAATGCAAGCAGACAAGTATTGCAGAGCAATAAGCTACTAAGGATTTTTGGAGGATCGAATAGTATTTCGAAGACCATTGTGGAACACATGAACAACGGTGAAAGAACGGATACTCGGTAAGTGTGAGGAATTATCCATAGGGGGTATTCATGTGGCAAAGATCTGCAATGCAACGGCTCAAAAGATTCTTAAAAGTCGAAGAACAATTCGATGCATCTTGTAATAACAAGAGCAGCTAGGGATGAATGTAAGAATGGCAAGGGTAATAAGTTATCCATAAGGATTTATCGGTGGTAGGGAATTGCAAAAGAAGTGGGCACAAAGTCTCGAGAGAACTTCGGAGAGTATCTTCGAAATCTTCTGGTGCAGCAAACCATCATCGGGAGTGAGGGGCTCTCCGGGAGAAAGTATTTTCGAGAACCTAAAGTTAGTTTTGTTTTTAGCAAAATCATTTAACCCGAATAGAAGAGAGATAAGAGTCCCAGAGTATAGGTCGAGGAATAAAAGATCCTAATACCACCAAATGGCGACGTGGGCCCGTAAGGCACACAACCATGTTAGTAAAAGTTTTTGCAATGTCTAGACTCGACTTCGGCCAAGGAGTGTGGAAGAGGGATTCCTACAGGCAGTCGGCTCTGATACCAACTTGTGACGCCCCCGATTCAATCATACACTAATCATACATGCAAACGTGTACGATCAAGATTAGGGACTCACGGGAAGATATCACAACACAACTCTAAAAATAAAATAAGTCATACAAGCATCATAATACAAGCCAGGGGCCTCGAGGGCACGAATACAAGTGCTCGATCATAGACGAGTCAGCGGAAGCAACAACATCTGAGTACAGACATAAGTTAAATAAGTTGCCTTAAGAAGGCTAGCACAAACTGGGATACAGATCGAAAGAGGCGCAGGCCTCCTGCCTGGGATCCTCCTAAACTACTGCTGGTCGTCGTTAGCGGGCTGCACATAGTAGTAGGCACCTCCGGTGTAGTAGGAGTCATCGTCGACGGTGGCGTCTGGCTCCAGGGCTCCAGCATCTGGTTGCAAGAACCAGGTAGAAGGGAAAGGGGGAAAAGAGGGAGAAAAGCAACCGTGAGTACTCATCCAAAGTACTCGCAAGCAAGGAGCTACACTACATATGCATGGGTATGTGTGTAAGGAGGCCATATCAGTGGACTGAACTGCAGAATGCCAGAATAAGAGGGGGATAGCTAGTCTTATCGAAGACTACACTTCTAGAAGCCTCTGTCTTGTAGCATGTAGAAGAGAGTAGACTGAAGTCATCCAAGTAGCATCACATAGTATAATCCTACCCGGCGATCCTCCCCTCGTCGCCCTGTGGAAAAGCGATCACCGGGTTGTCTATGGAACTTGGAAGGGTGTCTTTTATTAAGTATCCGGTTCTAGTTATCATAAGGTCAAGGTACAACTCCAAGTCGTCCTGTTACCGAAGATCACGACTATTCGAATAGATTAACTTCCCTGCAGGGGTGCACCACATAACCCAACACGCTCGATCCCATTTGGCCGGACACACTTTCCTGGGTCATGCCCGGCCTCGAAAGATCAACACGTCGCAGCCCCACCTAGGCCTAACAGAGAGGTCAGCACGCCGGTCTAACTCCTATGGTGCAGGGGTCTGGGTCCATCGCCCATTGCACACCTGCACGTTGCGAGGGCGGCCGAAAGCAGAACTAGCCCCCTTAATACAAGAGCAGGCTTACGTTCCAATCCGGCGCGCGCCGCTCAGTCGCTGACGTCTAGAAGGCTTCGGCTGATACCACGATGTCGAGTGCCCATATCTTTCCCGCGTAGTTGGTTAGTGCGTATAGGCCAGTAGCCAGACTCAGATCAAATACCAAGATTTCGTTAAGTGTGTTAAGTATCCGCGAACGCCGAACAGGGCCAGGCCCACCTGTCTCCTAGGTGGTCTCAACCTGCCCTGTCGCTCCGCCACAAAGTAATAGTCGGGGGCCGTCGGGAACCCAGGCCCACCTCTACCGGGATGGAGCTACCTGTCCTTTCAGCCCCCTCATCAGAATCACTTGCCGGTACTCATCGAGCTGACCCGACTTTAGTCACAATCTCTATAGTATGTATGTATGTATAGTATATACCCGTGATCACCTCTCGAGTGATCACGGCCCAATAGTATAGCAAGGCAGACTGACAAGAATGTAGGGCCAATGATGATAAACTAGCATCCTATACTAAGTATTTAGGATTGCAGGTAAGGTATCAACAGATGTAGCAACAATGTCAGGCTATGCATCAGAATAGGATTAACGGAAAGCAGTAACATGCTACACTACTCTAATGCAAGCAGTATAGAGGAGAATAGGCGATATCTGGTGATCAAGGGGGGGGGGGCTTGCCTGGTTGCTCTGGCAAGAAGGAGGGGTCGTCAACTCCGTAGTCGAACTGGGCAGCAGCAGCGTCGGTCTCGTAGTCTACCGGAGAGAAGAGGGGGAAGAAACAATGAATACCATGCAAACAGATGCATATTGATGCATGACATGACAAGTAACGATGCTAGGTGTGCCCCAACGCGGTAGTAGGTGGTAGCGGTGAAGGGGGAAAACATCCGGGAGAGTATTCCCGGTGTTTCGCGTTTTCGGACAAATGAACCGGAGGGGGAAAGTTGCGTGTTTGCTATGCTAGGGATGTGTGGTGGACGAACGGGTTACATATCCGGAGTCGTCTCGTCGTTCTGAGCAACTTTCATGTAGAAAGTATTTTCATCTGAGCTACGGTTTATTTTATATGATTTTTAAAAGATTTAAATTATTTTAGGATTAATTTAAATATTTTAATTCAACATTATCCAGAACAGTGTTTGCTGACATGAGCATGACGTCAGCAGTCAACAAAGGTGTTGACTGGTCAACTGACGTGTGGGTCCCGTTCGTCATTGACTGTTTAGTCTAATTAGGGTTTAACTAATCTAATTACTGTTTAATTAAACTAACTAATTAATTAGATTAATTATCTAGGATTAATTAACTTAATTAATTTAGTTAATTAAATTTATTATTATTATTATTACTATTATTATTTTTCTAAAAACGTTCTGAGCGGGCCCCCTTTGTCATAGGGCCCTGGGGGCCTAGCGGGTCGGGCGTGCTACGGGCGTGCGGGCGCGGGGGCGCTAGCGCCCAGCCCGAATGGGCGCCGATGCGGGAGCGAGCGCCGGCAGCGGGAGCCGACGCAGCTGGCCGGCTCGGGTGCTGCCGGTGCCGTAGACGCGGGCGGCGGACGGCGCTGCGCAACGGAGCAGCGGCGCACTAAGCAGAGTAGCGGTCGGAGTACGGCCTCGCGGCAAACGATGCTAGGGACGGCCAAAACGAGCAAGGGGAGGGGGAAACGGACGACGGCTCACATTGGAGTTGTAGGGATGGCAGCGGGCTCGTGGTGGTGCTTGAGGCAGCGAGGTCAGGGCGGAGATGGCGATGGTGACGCGAATCCCGACGAGGTCGGGGAGGCGGCAGAAGCGAGCTTCATGACGGAGCTCCAGGCGGCGGCTTGGTGCTCCTCGGGCAGCGAGGCGGCACAGGAGGATGAACTTGGCATTGGGGACGACGTGGATGTAGCTGGATCCGTCCGGGAATGGGAAGGGACGGTGGAGGCCGGCCGGACTTGCTCGTTGGTGCGGCGGAGGTCGGGGCAGAAGGACGTGGAGGCG
>NC_041381.1:576085130-576116000 GCF_002162155.2 Triticum dicoccoides | reverse complement strand
TGTAGGCCAGAGAGAGTGGGACGAGCCGTGGGCTGGCCTGGCGGCCTGGTGACCCGCTGGGTCGAGGCCCAGTTGGGGGGGGGGGGTATTTCTTTTACATATTTCTTTTCTGTTTATTTACTTTTCTCTATAGTTTCAATATACCTTTAACTTTTAAAAATACAAAAAAGATAGCTCCTAAGTCAGTATAGCTAAATATACTACTGCCACCTTTAATTATGGCACCCAAATAAAATAGCCTAACATTTTGCTAATTATAAAAGGCAATAATTAATTGATTAAGCCACTATTTTATTTAGCTTAGTGCATTTAACTATTTCATAAAAACTTGGTTTCTTCATCAATATTACTTATGAATTATTTGACACATCTAGAACATTTTAGTTTTAATAATTGAAAACTTTTATTGTTTGCTTGATTTTGAATTTGTATCCTAACCGGTTTCGAACTAACGCGAGATTATCAACAGTAATTGTGGTGATGTGGCAACATTAACAGGGAATTATTGTAGCTTAAATATCCGGGCGTCACATGTTCGAGCTTATTGGGCTGTAGCCTTTTGACATAAGCATCGCATCCCCAAACTTTAAGAAACGACAGCTTAGGTTTGCTACTAAACCATAGTTATTACGGTGTCATCTCAACGGACTTTAACGGTGCCCTGTTTAAAGTGAATGCAGCTGTATCTAATGCATAACCCCAAAACGATAGTGGTAAATCAGTAAGAGACATTATAGATCGCACCATATCCAATAAAGTGCGGTTACGATGTTCGGACACACCATTACGCTGTGGTGTTCCAGGAGGCATGAGCTGTGAAACTATTCCACATTGTTTTAAATGAAGGCCAAACTCGTAACTCAAATATTCTCCTCCATGATCAGATCGCAGAAACTTTATTTTCTTGTTACAATGATTATCCACTTCACTTTGAAATTCTTTGAACTTTTCAAATGTTTCAGACTTGTGTTTCATTAAGTAGGTATACCCATATCTGCTCAAATCATCTGTGAAGGTCAGAAAAAAATGATACCCGCCATGAGCATCAACACTCATTGGATTGCATACATCAGTATGTATTATTTCCAATAAGTCACTAGCTCGTTCCATTGTTCCGAAGAATGGAATTTTAGTCATCTTGCCCATAAGGCACGGTTCACAAGTATCAAATGATTCATAATCAAGTGGTTCCAAAAGTCCATATTTATGGAGTTTCTTCATGCGCTTTACACCAATCTGACCAAACGGTAGTGCCATAAATAAGTTACACTATCATTATAGACTTTGCATCTTTTGGCATCAATATTATTAATATGTGTATCATCACGATCAAGATTCAACATAAATAGACCACTCTTCATGGGTGCATGACCATAAAAGATATTACTCATATAAATAGAACAACCATTATTCTCTGATTTAAATTAATAAATGTCTCACACTAAACAAGATCCAGATATAATGTTCATGCTCAACGCTGGCACCAAATAACAAATATTCAGGTCTAAAACTAACCCCGAAGGTAGATGTAGAGGTAGCGTGCCGACGGCGATCTTATCAACCCTGGAACCATTTCAGACGCGCATCGTCACCTCGTCCTTAGCCAATCTTCGTTTAATGCATAGTCCCTGCTTTGAGTTACAAATATGAGAAACTGAACCGGTATCAAATACCCAGGCACTACTACGAGAATTAGCAAGGTACACATCAATAACATGTATATCAAATATACCTTTGCTCACTTTGCCATCCTTCTTATCCGCCAAATACTTGGGGCAGTTCCGCTTCCAGTGACCAGTACCTTTGCAGTAGAAGCACTCAGTTTCAGGCTTGGGTCCAAATTTGGGTTTCTTCCCGGGAGTGAAAACTTGCTTGTCAGTCTTTTTGAAGTTCCCCTTCTTTTTACCCTTGCCCTTCTTCTTGAAACTAGTGGTCTTGTTAACCATCAACACTTGATGCTCCTTCTTGATTTCTACCTCCGCGGCCTTTAGCATCGTGAAGAGCTCGGGAATAGTCTTTTCCATCCCTTGCATATTGTAGTACATCACAAAGCCTGTGTAGCTTGGTGGCAGTGATTGAAGACCTTTGTCAATGACACAATCATCTGGAAGATTAACTCCCAGCTGAGTCAAGTGATTATGGTACCCAGACATTCTGAGTATGTGCTCACTAATAGAACTGTTCTCCTCCATCTTGCGGCTATAGAACTTGTTGGAGACTTCATATCTCTCAACTCTGGCATTTGTTTGAAATATCAACTTCAACTCCTGGAACATCTCATATGGTCCATGACGTTCAAAACGTCTTTGAAGTCCCGATTCTAAGCCATGAAGCATGGCACACTAAACTAACGAGTAGTCATCAAATCAAGCTTGCCAGGCGTTCACAAACGTCAGCTTCTGCTCCCGCAGCAGGCCTTGCACCTAACGGTGTATCAAGGACATAATTCTTCTGTGCAGCAACGAGGATAATCCTCAAGTTATGAACCCAGTCCGTGTAATTTCTACCATCATATTTCAACTTAGCTTTCTCTAGGAACATGTTAAAATTCAATGGAACGGTAGCACGGGCCATTGATCTACAACATAGATATGCAAAAAACTATCACGACTAAGTTCATGATAAATTAAGTTCAATTAATCATATTACTAAAGAACTCCCACTTAGATAGACATCCCTCTAGTCATCTAAATGACACGTGATCCAAATCAACTAAACCATGTCCGATCATCACGTGAGATGGAGTAGTCTTCAATGGTGAACATCACTATGTTGATCATATCTACTATATGATTCACGTTCGACCTTTCGGTCTCCAGTGTTCCGAGGCCATATCTTTATATGCTAGGCTCGTCAAGTTTAACCTGAGTATTCTACCTATGCAAATATGGCTTGCACCCGTTGTATTTGAACGTAGAGCTTATCACACCCGTTCATCACATGGTGTCTTAGCACGAAGAACTTTCGCAATGGTGTATACTCGAGGAGAACACTTATACCTTGAAATTTAGTAAGGGATCATCTTATAATGCTACCACTGTACTAAGTAAAATAAGATGCATAAAATATAAACATCACATGCAATCAAAATATGTGACATGATATGACCATCATCATCTTGTGCTTATGAGCTCCATCACCGAAGCAACGTCATGATCTCCATCGTCACTGACTTGACACCATGATCTCCATCGTAGTGTTGTGGTCGTCTCACCAACCATTGCTTCTATGACTATCGCTACCGCTTAGTGATAAAGTAAATCAATTACATAGTGCTTGTATTTCATACAATAAAGCAACAACTAGATATGATCAACATAGTAGATATGATCATATCATACAACAATCTTTATATCACATCATGTCTTGACCATATCACATCACAACATGCCTTGCAAAAACAAGTTAGACGTCCTCTACTTTGTTTGTTGCAAGTTTTACGTGTCTGCTATGGGCTGCTAGCATGAACCATACATACCTACGGCACAAAAGCCACAATGGTGATTTATCAAGTTTACTATTTTAACCTTCATAAGGACCGGCCACAGTCAAATTCGATTCAACTAAAGTTGGAGAAACAGACACCCGCTAGCCACCTTTATGCAAAACTAGTTGCATGTCTATCGGTGGAACCAGTCTCATGAACACGGTCATGTAAGGTTGGTCCGGGCCGCTTCATCCAACAATACAGCTGAATCAAAATAGAACATTGGTGGTAAGAAGTATGATGATCACCGACCACAACTCTTTGTGTTCTACTCATGCATATCATCTAGGCATAGACCTGGCTCGGATGCCATTATTGGGAAACGTAGCATGCAATTTCAAAAAAAATCCTATGCTCACGTAAGATCTATCTAGGAGATGCATAGCAATGAGAGGGGAGAGTGTGTACACATACCCTCGTAGATCGAAAGCGGAAGCGTTAACTTAACGCAGTTGATGTAGTCGAACGTCTTCTCGAATCAACCGATCAAGTACCGAACATACAGCACCTCTGAGTTCGGCACACGTTCAGCTTGATGATGTCCCTCGAACTCTTGATCCAGTAGAGATATGAAGGAGTCAATGAGTTCCGTCAGCATGATGGCGTGATGACGGTGTTGGTGAAGTGATCCGCTCAGGGCTTCACCTAAGCACTACGACAATATGTCCGGAGGAGTAAACGGTGGAGGGGGCACCACACACGGCTAAACAATTGATGTGCTTTGGGGTGCCCCGCGGCCCTCGTATATAAAGGAGGAGGGGAGGAGGCTGGCCACAAGGGGCGCGACAATGAGGGGGTGTCGGTGGGAAACGACACTTATGGAATCACTGGAATCCCTACTACAGTCGACGGGCGCAAGGTTGTGAAAAGAGCAGGTCCAAGAGCCAGCACACAGATTGTTTACCCAAGTTTGGGCCGCGAGAATGCGTAATACTTTGGTGCGTGACTTGCTCAAAAGAGCCGAATCCCTCTCCCGTATTCCTCAGGCCTCCTTTTATAGGAAAAAGGGGATGCCACAGTGGCACACATGAGGTGGAAAGTGCATTCAGTGGCCAAGTCTATCCTATGGCACCATCGGACAAACACATTTAATGCGCTGCCGAAGTGCCCCTTCTTGTTGTCGCCGCTTCGCCTCGCCTCGACACGAGTCGGGGGCAGCGCGGCATGTAGTGCCATGTACGCTGGCAGGCTGTTGAGCTGGTGCGGTGGCAGTGTCTTCATGAAGATTTGCATGCCACCACGCAGGTGCTTGCTGAGTTTGTCTGGAAGCCACACGCCGCCACGCAGGTGCGCGCCTAGCTGGCTGGGCTGGCAGCTGCATGGGAACGACGGTGGAGTCTTGGCAGGCACAGGCCTGGCTGCGGCCCCGCTGATGTCCTCGGCAAGGGTCTTGCCGGGGCCTCGGCAAGGGTCTTGCTGTGGCATCAAGGTCGTCCCCGGCAAAGATCTTGCCGGAGGTCTCGTGGATTTCCTTGGCAAGGATCTTGACGAGGATCATCGTCTTCTGGGCCTCATCTGATCTTGTGTGTTCATGATCTTTACAAAGATCTGCATGCCATCACGGAGGCGCCTCCCGAGACTTGGTTCCAATGTGGTCGATGGCATTGGAACCCTGGGGCTCAAGGGTGGCGCACTCTGCTGGTGTTGGGCAAGTTGCCCCAGCAAGCCTCTTGCCGGGGCTGCGGGGGCCGCCCCGGCAAGGGTCTTGCCGGGGGAGTCTGCCTCACCCTCTTGCTCTTTGTCTCTCTGTCTTAGTGTTGCTTTGATCGTATTGTGGTTGTGGCTTTCCTCCTCTGCCCTGCTAAGTGTGGTCGCAGGCGCGGCTCTGACTGCCCGTGCACAAGTAAAGGGGTACAAAAGAGAGCGCCTATTTTCGTACACCGACAGGAGCCCCTGGGCCTAGGCCACACATAAGCGCAACGTGTTGTTGGGCTAGGCCCAGAACAGTGTGCGGGCAGGCGGGGCCGATTCTTACCGCAGTAACTCCTTCGTCCGCTGTGCTTCCCCATGGCCCACGTGTGACAGCCTGGTTTTTGCCCTCCTTTCTTTTGCTTGATTTTCAGTTGAGTTGGTTTTTGATTTGGAGTTTCGAATCATTTCATTTGGACTTAACCACTTGGGTACCCCTTGGTTTTCACCCAAGTGTTCCCTCTCCTCCTCAAAACCATCATTTCACCTCTGGTTCAACCCAAAATATTGCTTGGAATATTTTTCTTAAATGAAAAATATTCATTTTACCCTCCCAAAACCCTATCTAGCCCTTTGAGCTCCAAAGCAACCCTAATTTTTCCTGCCCCAAAAATCCTGAGAAAAATCCCAATTATTCTTTGGACCCTAGGGCACCTTTCTGAGCAAAAATATTTCACCACTCTTTGGAATATTTTGGCTACAGAAAATAAAGTCATTTCTGGACAGAAATGGTAGTTTCTACAGCAACTACCTTTTTACTAGCTCCATTGTATTTGGTTTTTCCTCTGCCTATTTAGCTTAGTAAGTGTAAGTAAAACCCCAAGGCTCAGCCCTTAACTCCCAGGGGTTTGACCATAGTAACTCTCCAAAGTTACTGTCCAGAAACTTGTGAGCAGTACAATTTCATTTCTACTGCGCCTGGATCCAAACCAAACCGTGGTAACACTTCAATCTACTAAGGACTACATGCCAGACATCTTGCTAGCGCTTAGGGTGGCCTGATGTCATGGTTCACGCGGTGACCGCGTTCGTCCGGGCGTGCTGGCATGCAAAACACGCGCTCTGCATGCCGCCCAGTGCTCTGTTGAGCGCGTGCTCGCTGCCCAGCCGGCCAAAGCATGCCACGCCTCGCCACCATCCTCGTCTCCACCTCCTTAACTCCCCCCTGGCGCTCGCCGATGCCGGAGCTCGCCGCAGCGAGCACGGGCACGGTCCGGCCAACGGCACAATGTGCGACGCACTGTGCTAGTCGCTTTCCCCCTCACTCTTGTGCTCGTCCGCGCCCGCGCACAGTTCCTGCGTGACCTCCGTCGTCTTCTCCCTCTCTCTCTCTGGTGCCGTTCATCGCCGAGCGCCGTGGACAGGTGTCCTCCGGCGGAGCCCGAGCCCTGCTCGCCGCCCGTCTATAAAAGCCGCCACCCGCAGCCTCTTGGAGCATCCGCAGGCACTCCCACATCCACCTCGAGCCAGTAGAAGCCGCGGCCCAGCCGGGCAGGCCGCGGGCTGCCGTCCCAAAGCCGAGCTTGCGGGCGATCCCCTATGGATTGTCCCCGCAGCTCTGACCCCTCCCAAGCCAAGGCGACCCTGCCAGGGCCTCCGCCACTCTTCGGTGAGGCCAACACACCCCGCTGGAGCCCCCGGAGCCGCCCCAAGCCGCCGCCGTCTTCGTCTATGGCAACCTCCTCCCTCTGACTCCGCTGGAGAGGACGATTCTGACGCTGTTCGGTCACCTCTAGCTACGCTACGGGTACAAGTAGGTGCACAAACTTCTCCTCCGTCGATCCTCCCTCTCGTTTGACTCCAAGAAGCCTCATCGCCGGCGTGTGCTCCGGCGAAGCGCCGCCTCCCTCTATTTTCCCTCTCCCCTCCCTCTGGCCTGACTAGCGGGGCCCGCTAGTCAGCCACTCATTACGCGCACGAAGTGGTATGAGTGGTGGCGCGCCGGGTGTTTACGCCTTCGATGTCACCCCCCCTGTCTGTTTCATATTTATTTCAAATTCACTTAAAATCCAGGAACCTTGCTATCTAGATTTTTCCTTGCTGTCTAGATTTTCTGGTAATTTTCAGAAGGTTTCTTGATGTTTTCTTTTTGTGGGTTTGATTATTTTCAGAGCCAACTTGTCTTGAGGATCACCAGGAGCTTTGTGAACCTCATCAGCAGTAAGGCAAGCCACAACAACATTTTCATAGTGCCACTTCAATATTTGTGATTTTTCTACTTGAACTTATGAATATTTATGCATTTAAAAGTAGTTATATAATGATTAAATTCTCTTAGATGCTTGTCATGTTAAAATGCTTGAATTACAAAAAGTTTGAAGTAAATCTTGATGATAAGCTAAGAAGAACTTAGTTACAAGTAATGAATTAAGTATATGATCATGGAGTTTAACAATTAGTTTAATTATTATCTTTGCATGATGAAAAATGAGGAGATTGCTAGAAATGATTCTTGTTTAAGTGAGGTGTGATCTTAACCAGAGAAGTAGCATGAGTTGATGTTGGCTCCGTGGGAGCGTGGTTGATTCAGTTATTTGCATAGTTACGTGATGCATGTGTTAAGTGATGCATAGCATGGCATTATGACACTGGTTATTTTCACATTAAGTTGAACCTGATAAGTAACTCAACTTGAATATGTTGTTGACCGGGTCATGGTGCCGCTGAAACGAGTCTTTCCCAGTGCAACCACATTTGCCGGTATGGGACGGCCTTAATGCGTTTCATTGTCGTGCCTCTGGTCGGTGCCTCCATTTAGGGAAGGTTATGGGCGTGTTGTACCCTGGCCCGGTAGGTAGGCATAACCTTGTGAGCCCGTTGTTAAGTTAAGTTTTGGTACCGGGTCCCAGAGTGGATCGTGGCCATGATAGTGGTCGAGGTGTCTGGAGGTAGACACGGGGCCACCCAGGACTAGCCCGATGGGGACCGAGTCGGAGTGGCGTGGGAGAGTGTCATGACAATGAAATGGTTTCGTCGGAATGCCGTTGGTCCACCCAAATGGGAGTGCGAGGCCATGGGTTCCATAGTGTGGGTACAGTGTACTAACCTCTGCAGAGTGTTTTAATCTATCGATAGCCGAGTCCACGGTTACGGACACACTCAAAAGTAGGGCACACCATGGGTCAACACTTAATGTAAGTGCATCTAGTGCCCCTTAGTGATTTTGGTGTATTGAAGACTTACAGGTTAAGAGACTGATGCGTTTGTGAGTGTACACAGGTCTATAAGTCTATGAGGAGTTTGATATTTACTGAGAAAGTCAACCCCTAGAAATGAAGTTCTTCAACTAAACACTTTGGATTTCTGAAGACTTTCTGAAGACTTTGAAAGTGAAGAAATTGGTGTGACCTTGAAGACTTGGCAATCATTCGAGGAACATGAAGCGTGAAGATTCTGTATTTCATAGTTTCATTTTCTCTTTCTTGAGTCATAGGAAACACCGTACTGTTAAAGGGGGTCGAGGAAATACTAAGGAAAAATTTCCAAGTGATGCTCAACTAAAAATCCTACACCTACCAATCCCTTTGAGTGAAGCCATTGGAAATCTCACACAGTTCATTCATATTCTTCAGTGACAGAGACGAAGTTCTTCTGGTCTCTGAGGAATTTGTTCTGACTAAGGAGTTAGGAATTCACCAGTGCGGATTGCCTACACAGTGAGGAACATGATAGCCCTGAGGAATTTGAGAGTCAAATATTCCGACCGTTGTTGTGCTACGCGCCAGCTGTCCCAAAATATCTACCCACCTAACGGTCATATCAAACAAGGGCATTTATGTCTTATCATGTCGGGCTGCTCCCTAGGATATAAATAGCCGCCCCCTACAACAACTAGTTTGTTGGCTGCTCTGAGAGAAACTAACACTTGTCATTTGAGAGCATCCCATCCTCCGAGGACTTTGGGTGAAAAACATCAAATGAGGAAAACACAAACCCAAACCTTCAAAACCCCAAACTGATTGAGCATCACTGAAGAGATTGATCATGTGTGGATCCGACGCTTGTTACCTTTGAAGACTATGCTTCTTCCAGACTGTTAGGCGTCAAGGTCTAGAGCATCCAAGAGGAATTGTGGATCGCCGAGTGACCAAGTTTGTGAAGGTCCAGAAGTCACCTGAAGACTTACCACGAGTGATTGGGCGAGGTCTGTGTGACTTTATCTCAAGGAGAATACAGCAAGGACTGTGTGTCCGGGACTGTGTGTCCTTGAGTTTAAATACTCAGCCGCTCCAACCAGATGTACAACTGAGACAACAGTTGGAACTGGTCTACCAAATCATTGTCTTCACCGAGCTTACTGGTTCTATTTCCTCAACTCTTTCATTTCCTCATAACTGTTGTTGTGTGCTTGTTCATATCTGTTTGAAGACTTTGACTGAAGACTTTCTCAATTTCCTCAGTTCAATTTCTTTAGTCTGTCCGTCTTCATCTTGTATTATCCTGTGCTTACGCTTTCTGTACTCTATGCTTGTCTTCATTTCGTCATGATGACTATGCATGTGTTCTGCTATGTTTACTTTTGAGTACTTATTCCGCTACAAGTAGTTATTCATTTAGGAATTTCCTCACCAGCAAATTCCTTATTGAAGAATTCATAAAAATCGCCTATTCACCCCCCTCTAGTCGATATAACGCACTTTCAATTGGTATCAAAGCAAGGTACTCCCTTATTCTGTGTGATTTTGGTTTAACCACTTGGAGTTTTAGTTATGTCGACTACAGGTATGATCAAGGTCTCTGCTGGTTGTCCTACCTTCGATGGAATGGACTACCCCTACTGGAATAATAAGATGCGAATGCATCTTGAGGCAATTGATAACGATCTCTGGTACGTTGTGGAAAATGGTGTTCCCTCAGACACACCTTCTCTAAATGCTGCTGACGTGAAGAGATTCAAGCAACTCGATTCTCAAGCGAAGAACATCATATGTGGCCATCTGAGCAAAGGGAAATATGGTAGAGTGAGTGCTTTGGAAACTGCTAAGGTTATCTGGGATAGGCTCTCCAAAGTAAATGAAGGAGTCTCAACTCAATGTGACTCTCGTGTTGACGTTCTTCGCAATCTCTTCAACCGCTTCAAAAGACTCGACAATGAAAATGTTCAACAAACCTTCGATCGCCTCACTAATATCTTAAATGAGCTTCAAACACTTGGCTCCACTGACATCACCGACCATGAGGTGGTGAAGAAATTGCTGAGGTCACTCGATTCCTCATTTGACACTTTGGCACTGATGATTCAAGAGCGTGCTGATTACAAGTCACTTGATCCTACTGATATCCTTGAGAGGCTAAACAATCATGAGTTCCAGCTTGCTGAGAAGAGAGATCTATATGGTTCGAGCTATGGCAAACAACGTGCTCTGAAGGCCAAGGCAGTCTCTGAGTCTGAAGAAGGGGACTCTACTAGCAGCCTTGGTGATCCTGAAGAACTGAGCCAGGAACTAGCACTGCTCATTAAGAAATTTCAGAAGTTCTCAAGACGTGGTCGCTTTGGAAATCCTCAAGGAGTAATGATTCCTCATCCAATGACTACAAGAAAAGGCTATGCCACAAATGCAAGAAACCTGGTCACCACATTCAAGATTGTCCTCAGTGGGATAAGGAATTAAAGAAGAAGAAATACAAGGATTACAGTTCTGATGATGCCAAGAAGAAGAAGAGGTCTTCAAAGTCTTCATCATCAAAATCCTCAAAATCTTCATCTCACAAGAAGAGCAGCTCCAAGAAGGCTCGAGCATTCATTGGCAAGGAAATGGACTCTGAGGCTGATTCTGAGGAACATGAGGAAGAGGAGGCATTCAAGGAGTCCGAGTCTGGTGTGGCAGGCCTAGCTCTTGCTACTGCGTTCGTCAGGAAGTCTATCTTCAACTCGGAAGAAAATGGCAACACCAACAATGCTGATGAAGGCAATCATGACTACGCTCCCACCTATTGCTTCATGGCCAAGGGTGCCAAGGTAACTAAATACCCCTCTTCTGAATCTAGTGAGGATGAATCTGATGAAAACCTCAAGCCCAGCTACTCTAAACTTGCTAAGATTGCTGTGAAACAACAAAAGGCTATTGAAAAAAATTCAAAACATGCTAGACAAAAGTGATGATATGTTGGGTGAAGAAATGGATCGCACCAAAGACTTGACTGAAAATCTTCAAAGACTTCAGTCCAAGTTTGACAATCTTCAAGGTCATCATAACACTCTCATATCTGATCACGAGAAGCTTTCTTATGAATTTCTTCAAAGAAAGCAAGATGTTGAGAAGCTAAGAGTGAGTTATGAATTTCTTCAGAAGGAGCGTGATTCATTACTTCCTCAACAAATCAGCGCTACTCAGGAAGAATTTGTTCCTCCATGTGTGAGGTGCATTGGACGTGAATCTAGTAATTCTTCACCTGAATGTTCAAATGCTTCTAATGTTACAAATTCTTCACATGTCTCTGCTATCACTAATTCCTCATCTGAGGACGTTGCTAGTATCACTAATGATGCAGGGCTAAAGGAATTGTACATGACAGGCATGTACAAAAGCCTCAAGGGGCATCAGATTCTTTGTGATGTGCTTAAAAAGCAGATCCTCAACAGGAACCCTAGGAAAGAGGGTATTGCCTTTGAGAGGAAACTCAATGCTGATGGAACATATTGGAAGCCTGAGCAGTACCCCAAAACCTCATGGGTTGCTGCAAAGGGACCTCCAGTTGATCCATCCAATTTATCTGGCTTTACATGTGAATCTACTCATTCTTCTGATGAGTCATTTGATCCAACTATAAATTGTTCAAAAATCAGAATTGTGAATTATTTGCTAGATATGTTGGCACTAACTGCAGGAACGGTTCCCCTATGAAGAAAATCTGGGTTCCTAAAAGTTGCCTTGAAAGTCTTCAGGTGAATGTCCTCATGACGCCACCTGTGAAGAATAGGAACTCCAGATCAAATTCTTCATATGGACCAAATTCTTCATATGGGTCCAAGTCCTCATACGGACCAAATTCCTCACATGGATCAAATTCCTCAAAAGGATCAAAATCCTCACATGATCATCATCATGCTAACCCCTCTGTTTCGCAAGGTAGAGCTAAGGGCTATGAATATGAGTATTATTCTTCAAATCATTATGTTCATAAGTCCTAGAAGAATTTCTCTGCTTATTCATATGCTTACCCTAACCCCTCTCATGTGAAACGAAGCGGACTGGCTTCTATGCCACCTTTCTCATATGGTGCTCGCAGAGTGATGAATTCTTTGCCACTGATTCAGATGTGGGTGGTGAAGAAAAAGAACTAATCTCTTATGCAGGGTCAGGTCTCCAGACATGCTCAAAACGTCTGAAGAATTTGCTGGAGACCTCAACAGTGCCTGACAGGACGCAGGCTAATCATGAAGAAATGAATTTTCATTTCTCACGTCCTCAATACTGATTTATCTGTGCTATTGCTTGATGAAATTGACCTGATGATATTGATGTCATATTCTTCACTGATGAAGTATATGAGTTCATAAGTTGCACTAATTCATCTGCAGGATGATCAACCCAAAGCCAATGAGTGGGTCCTTGATAGTGGATATACGAATCACATGACTGGTGACAAGAATCTATTGATGGATGCTCCCTTATCACCATTGCATTTGAAGCATATCATCTTCGCTGACAAAGGCAAAAGTCAGGTATTGGGTCTAGGTAAGGTTGCAATCTCAAAGGATAGACACATGGACAAAGTCATGCTTGTCGAATCCTTAGGATAAAACCTCATGTCTGTCTCAATGCTGTGTGATCTCGATATGGTTGTTGTCTTTGGAAAATATCGTTGTGTTGGCTTTAGGAGAGGAGTCTTGTATATAGTTGATTTCTCTACAGGACCACAACCAGCTGTATGCTTACTTGCAAAAGCCTCAGAAGGTTGGCTATGGCATCGACGACTTGCTCATGCTGGCATGAGGAATTTGCACACGCTTGCGAAGAAGAAGCATGTCATTGTCATTGAGAATGTCAAATTCCTCAAGGATCACTTGTGCGGAGCCCGTGAAGCAGGAAAGATGACCAAGGCCAAGCATCCAACGAAGACTATCATGACTACCACTCGACCATTTGAATTGCTTCACATGGATCTCTTTGGTCCTAATCATTATTCTGCAATTCTGAATGATGCAGCTCAATATGGCTTTGTTATTGTTGATGATTATTCTCGTTATACATGGGTGCACATTGTCACTTACAAACATGAAGTGCAGGAAGTCTTCAAACGATTTTCCTCGAGGGCTTTAACCAACTTTGGTGTGAAGATCAAGCACATCAGAATTGACAATGGGACTGAGTTCAAGAATTCTGGTCTTGATGGCTATCTTGATGAACTTGGTATTACTCATGAGTTATATGCTCCCTATACTCCTCAGCAAAATGGCGTCGTGGAACGCAAGAACAGGACCCTTGCTGAAATGGCTCGCACTATGCTTGATGAATACAAGACGCCTCGTCGCTTCTGGATTGAGGCAATTGATACTGCATGCCATGTCATCAACACGGTATATCTTCACAAATTCTTCAAGAAAACTGCTTATGAACTCCTCACTGACAAAAAGCCAAATGTGAGTTATTTCAAAGTCTTCGGTGCTAAATGTTGGATTAGAGATCCTCATCACACTTCGAAATTCTCACCAAAAGCACATGAAGGTTTTATGCTTGGTTATGGAAAGGACCCGCACACCTATAGAGTCTTCAACAATGTTCTTCACAAAGTTGTTGAAACTGTAGATGTGCGGTTCGATGAAACTAATGGCTCTCAAAGAGAGAACCTACCTTCTGTGATAGATGAACCATCATGTGATGATTCTATCAATTTCAAAGCTATAGAGGATGTCATTCCTACCGAAGAATCTGCTGAAGAATTCATTCCAGAACGTGATGAACGTCAAGCTGGCGCACCTGAAGAAAATGGTGCTGAGGAAAATGCTCCTGAAGAAAATGCGGATCAAATTCCTCGAAGACAACCCGCTCTTCCTCGCATTCCAAACGAAGTGCAAATCAAGAAGATCATTGATGACATTGAAGTACCAGGTCCTCTCACACGCTCAAAATCTTCACATTTATCTAACTTTTGTGGGCACTTTGCTTTTGTCTCTATCATAGAGCCCACTAAGGTAGATGAAGCATTTCTGGAGCCTGAGTAGATTCAAGCTATGCAAGAAGAATTACATCAGTTCGAGCTCAACAACGTCTGGGAACTGGTCAAACATCCAGATCCTCGCAAGCACAACATTATTGGCACAAAGTGGATCTACTGCAACAAGCAAGATGAAAATGGCCTTGTGGTGAGGAATAAGGCACGACTTGTAGCTCAAGGCTACACATAGGTTGAAGGAAATGATATCGATGAAACTTTTGCACCTGTTGCTAGACTTGAGGCTATTCGCATATTTCTTGCTTATGCTAACCATCATAATATCACCTTATATCAAATGGATGTGAAAAGTGCATTCCTCAATGGTAAGCTTGAGGAAGAAGTATATGTTGCTCAACCCCCAGGTTTTGAAGATCCAAAGCATCCTGACAAAGTCTTCAGACTCAACAAGGCCCTGTATGGCCTCAAGCAAGCCCCTCGGGCGTGGTATGATACTTTGAAGGAATTCCTCATGAGAAAAGGCTTCAAACCCGGTTCACTCGACCGAACTCTTTTCACTAAGTCTTATGATGATGAATTGTTTGTGTGCCAAATATATGTTGATGATATTATCTTTGGCTGTACTGATCAACATTATAGTGATGAATTTGCCTATATGATGAGTGAAGAATATCAGATGTCTATGATGGGAGATTTGAAATTCTTTTTAGGTCTTCAAATTTGTCAACATCTCAATGGCATGTTCATTTCACAGGAGAAATAACTCAAGGACGTATTGAGGAAATTCGGCATGCAAGATTGCAAAGGGGTCAAAATTCCAATGCCCACAAATGGCCATCTATGCACAGATGAAAATGGTAAAGACTTCAATCAAAAGGTATACCGCCCCATGATTGGCTCTTTATTGTACCTATGTGCATCTAGGCCAGATATTATGCTTAGTGTTTGCATGTGTGCCCGGTTTCAAGCTCCACCGAAGGAATCACACCATAAGGCTGTGAAGCATATTCTTCGATATCTAGCTCACACACCAACACTTGGATTATGGTATCCCAAGGGCTCTTCATTTGATCTCATTGGATATTCATACTCTGACTATGTTGGCGATCGTGTGGACCGCAAATCAACGTTAGGCACATGCCATTTCCTCGGACGATCTTTGGTCTGTTGGTCCACAACAAAACTGCGTATCACTCTCCACTGCAGAAGCTGAGTACATTGCTGCTTGATCGTGTTATGCTCAATTACTTTGCATGAAGCAAACACTCAAGGACCATGGCATCAACGTGAAGAATGTGCCTCTCTACTACGACAATGAGAGTGCTATCAAGATTGCTCATAACCCATTTCAGCACTCGAAGACCAATCACATCCAGATTCGTCATCATTTTCTTCGTGATCATGTGTTGAAGGGCGATATCTCCATCGACCACGCAAGCACTGAAGATCAGCTGGCCGATATCTTCACTAAGCCCTTGGCTGAGAAGAGATTTAGCAAGTTGCGGTTTGAGCTAAATATCCTAGAATCTTCGAATGTTCCCTGAAATGGACACACATCCTAACACTTATGCTGGCATGATGACTTAGATGCACAACACACGAAGTAACGTTTTTCTTCAATCAATGAAGACTAACCCTCTAAGTGTGAAGAAATTGATTCTCAGAGCCCTACGACAATTGTACAAGGTGTCTGAAAGCAGCTTTCTTATACGGTGGGTTACGCCACCACCCAAAGTTGGAAATCTTCAATTCGAGTTTTTCTTTGTTTTTGAAATTCCTTAGTTTTTGAAATTCTTCAACTTTGCATTGTCTTCACTCTTTCCGGTGCTGTTCTTCATTTGAATATATATATGAGTTTTATGTCCTCTACAACATTCACTTATTGCTAATTCTTCAAGTTGATTTCTTCTGCTAAGTGAATGTGATCGGACCCTTCCCCCTCTATGCTGAACTCAACCCAGTCTATTCACAAATTCTTGTTGTTCGTTCTATTTGAAACTCGTTCAAAATCTTCACTGTGTCCTAGACAGTTGAATAAATTGCCAATGGAAATTTTAACCTATCTGATCTGAATTTTTGGCTTTGCCGCTCAAACCGTTCCTCATCCCACGACAATACTTATCTATTCACCCACGATCCTACACAATCGCCACCTCACAGTACGTGGGTGACACATGTCAAGCGAATGAGAAGGGCCAGGGGCACGTTCGTCCGATTTCCTCGGGCGCACATTTTTTCACTCCCCATATAAATACCCCTGCCTCTTCTTCACTTCTGTTTTACTCCGCTCGCTCTCACTGCCGCTCGAGCTCCCCAAACCCTAGCGCCGCCGCTACTTCATCGTCGCCAGTGAGGAAGAGATTCACTGCCTCGACCTTGTCGCCGTCGTACTCGTGCCGGTTGCGGATTTCTTCACTCCGCCGCCGCCGTAGCCGTCTTCCTGTGCCGAGTTAGGGCGTGGAAGATCTGAACTGACGAACTTCACATCTACACTTCCCAGTTCGCTGAGTTCTTCATTTCGGATAATTAAAAGACACTTTTACTGCCCCCTTTGATTCATGTGTTTTCTTGAAAATCTTCAAAGGTTTTTATTCTTAAAATCTTCACACACTTGAACACCTCACATGTTATCTGCTCTTGATTCATTTCTCTAAGCGATGATTTTCTTCAAGATTCCTCAATTGTGTGGATTTTCAATCTGTACAACTCTGGAACCTAAGATTAAGAACGCTTAGTGAAATTCTTCAAGACTCATCTAGTCAAATTCCTCAAACCTATTCTTTTTGAAAACCTTTTGAGAACGCATATGACCTCTCGAAATTCCTTGCAACTATACTCTGTTCACAGGTACTCATGTCCGCTGCTGAATCTCTAGGTTCTCATCAACTTAACTCATTTGCAGCGTTCCTCGAAGAAAAGTTGCACACCTCTTTAGAAACTTCAGTTGTTCATATTCCTCAGCTGAAGAAAATGGCTGATAAGAAGCCACAGAAGGGAGGAAAGAGGCCCGAGGTCAATACTGCTTTCGAAATCCCTGAGGACATATACGAGGATTACTTCACTCCTGATGAGGCCAAATTTGGCAAGGAGGACAAAAATCAGCGCAAGGTGTGCATACAATGGATAGAGAGGAGATGGGCACGAGAATGGAGGGAGTACATGTATGTTACTCCCAAGTACATGAAGAAATTGGCACTCAACCCTCCATGCCCAAGACCTCCATTGGCACCTGGCCAATTGGCAGACCCCACCAGCCTCAAGCGCGGTGAGGATTATCCTAATGAATGGGCAAGGCGCCAGGCCAAACTAGCCAAACAAGCATAGGAAGCAGTGAGGAAATTTAATGAAGACTCTGCTATTGCTGCTACCACTGCTGAGGCCTCTGCTAGTAAGCCTAGGAAGGCGATGCCTAATAAGCCTGCACATAAGTAAAGTGCTTCTTCTTCAATGCCCTCACGGACAAGCTCCTCAGCAATGCCCTCAAGGCCAGATTCTTCAAAGCCCTCACGGGCAACTCCTCAGTCTGCTCCTCCTCCTCCAAAGTCCTCAGCTCCTCTGACAAAGTCTTCAGCTGCTCCGACCAAATCCTCTGCATCTGTGCATCTCGCCACGTGCCAAAGGACAATTGGCATCTCAATTGCCTCTGGAGCATCTGCAAGTTCCACTGCTGCACCAAATTCTTCAGCTGGCCCCTCTCTGCTGAAGAAAAAGGCCACTGCTGAAAGAGGCCTTCGACCAAGTCCTCACAAGAAGCAGGTCGCCTTCCAAGTGCCCTCTAATGACGATGAGGCTAATGATGAATAACTTGCCAAAATCATCAGAGATAGGCAAGCCAGAGCCGCAAGAGCCAAAGGCAGCAATGTGCCACTGCTATTGGAACCAAAGTTGATCCTCGATTTCATTGATCTATGGCACAAAGACCCTAACACGCCTTTGCCGGAGATGAATCTCACACCTGGTCAAAGTCATGTTCTTACTGCCTTCATTGAGGAAGAAAAGTGGAAATTTGAAGAAGGCAGAAGGCTGAAGAAAGCGTAGTACAAAAAGCAGCGCTACCTCAAGGACAATGTCCTCACTCTTACCCCTGATCAACTCATTGCATTGCAAACTGAAATCAAGCAACTGAGTGATGAATTCAATCGCTACTATGCTGATTGGAAGGGCGCCAAGGTGCCGTTCGTCAATTGACGAAGAAACTCACTTCAAGTGCTGCTGCTCCTGTGCACGTTGAAGTTCCTCAGGCTGAATCATCTGCTCAGCCTACTGAAGAACATGCCAACACCACTGATGACAATCAGGCTGCTGAAGAAAATGAGAGTACCAGGGCTGACGACAGCATTCCAGCCGCTGAAGAAATTGCCAGGGCATCCACTAGCGGTGTGCCTGAAGAAAATGAAGAAGTCAGGGCAACTGCATTAGTTGCGCCTGAAGAAACTGAACTGAAGTCCTCTGCACCTCCTGCACCTACACCCACTCCGATCCTTCCATCTGCATCAGATGCAAAGAAGACCAAGGCTGCAGAGCGTGCAACTATGAAGAAAAGGAAGGCATCGACTTCATCAAATTCTTTAGCTTCGAAGAAGATGAAGCCTCTGACTAGCTCAATTGACAGTCCCATTGATGTTGTTCCTGTCTCTTACATGCCATCAAAGGACCTTATTCCTTTTGGTGAAGATTATGTGATTCCCAATGAATCCGATGAAGAGAATCCTTCTGCAGCTTCGACAGAGCAGTTGGATGAAGAAATTGAAGTGGACAAAATCCCTTCAACCCCAGTTGTTTCCTCACCTATGCCTCAGTTCACTGCTGAAGAGGTAGGTGTTGAAGAAATGGAAGATGAGGATGTGGACATTGGCTGTACCACACATGTCGGGGATATACCCCGCGGTATGACCTGGCCGGAAGTATGACCCGGCCGGACTTGGCGCTTCAGCGATGACCCGCCGGAGGACTGGCGACTCACGGGTCTAGCGGCTCACTGGTCAGATGACTCATGGATGACCCCAACAGCGGGTCACATAGACGACTAGGCCCAAGGCCCAGTAGGCCAGCTCATATTATGGTGGGCCGACTTAAGACAAAAGGCATGAGGAATATTTCCTTTACGAGGAAGCAAGATCCGTACTTGTATCCGACTTGTAATAGAGAATAAGTTCTAATCCTAATAGGACTCTACATGTAAGCCGCCCCTTCAACTTATATAAGGAGGGGCGGTGCTCCCCAAAGAGGGACAAGAAACAATATCTAGGGCTAGACAGAAAGAGGAGAGCCGGCTTACGGCGACTCCCTCATGATCATAATGAGATCTAGCCATAAAAGGCATGTAGGGTTATTACTGGATGATGTTTCCCGGGGCCTGAAGCTGTCTAAATCCTCATCCCGTCTCTCGATTCCGCCCAACCCCTCTCAAGCTACCACATAGATGAGTTGGCCTGCGACTAAGTCCTCACACTAGGACATCTGCCGTGACAATTTCACGACAGTTGGCGCCCACCGTGGGGCTCGCGCACGGTGGTGTTGAGTTCTTGGAGGGATCTCCCCAGGGATCGAGAAAGCTTGGGATTGACAGGAGGAAGGAAAACCGCCGCGGATGAACCGTATGGTTTGATCCGGTTTACGGTGATCAACGCCTGCTACTACAAACCGACGATGAGTAAAATCCAGAAGCGCACTAGACCCAATCCATTATGGTCTGTTCAGAAAGGAAACTAGAAGAAGAAGATCACTACATCCAGGAAAAAAAAACAAGATGATCAGATCGGATGTTACAAGTGAATTTATGGTAATGGCCTACCAGCCATGAGGAAAAATAATTCAAGACAACAGTGCTATACTGCGGCAGCATCGGACAGGAGATATTGGATTTTTTTTTGGAGAGTGCTAGTATGGCCAATTATTGTCCAGATTCAGCCAAGAGATTGTCTCAGAGTATGACTTGTTTACGCAAAGATGCGACTGCCTTATTCATCATTAAAAAAGGGAGAGTCAACGACCCAGAGGAAAACACGGACGCGGTTTCGTACGACTGACCGCGACTCGGTGCTGGGCTACGATCTCCGCCTCTGAGCAGGCTCCTGCAACCTCTTCTGCTGCTGGGTCTTGATCCGCTTGTCACCACAGTCAGCATCTAGCCCCTGGCCGCTGTCGAAGCCAATTAACTCCATGTAGCCAGCACCTGCGATGCATACCTTCAGGCGATCACGGTGGGGACTGCTCGGGCATACAAAGGTGTTTTGGATTAGTACTGCCTCACGTGAAACTCCAACAGGGTTCTCAAAGAATTTATTGATTAAAAAAGAAAGATTGATCCGCTCTCATTACATCACGTGGAGCCAAGATACCAAGTGGGTCAATGCAATCTCACGTACTCCAGCATACAACACATACGAGAAGCAAGACTTCGTGTCGTGGTCGTCATTCGCAGCGCCGCCTCGGAGCCAGCGGCCTTCATTGCAGAGCCTCAAAATCCGTTGAGCCGACCCTGCTGGAGAAAATGTTGAGCTGTTCTCACCTCCAATGTCGCAACCCGCCGCTGTAGTCGTGTTGAGCCGTCCCTGCTGGAGCAAATGTTGAGCTATTCTCACCTCCAATGTCGCGACCCGCCGCTGCAGTCATGTTGAGATGTCCTTTTTTCGCGTGTAGAGTTGCCTTGACTCACGCATCACCATTTAAGCCACCGACCCACCATTTTTTGCAGACGAGTCGTCTTTGCCCGTTCTCTGGTCCGGGTTGGTCGCTGTCACTAAGAGCCGCCGCTCGGTGAAGTCTCTGCTACAAGCCGATTCACGCGCCTCCTTCGCCTTGTTTTCCCCCAGAGAGGATAAATAACTCATTGTTGATGGAATATATGACTCCCTCTATCATCTGGACAAATCAGGTGATATCCATCCAGTTTACTTTTATCAGTATTTGTTATTTTTTTGTGAAAATAACCACTCTGCCCTATAGTGTTGTTATACACAGGTAAATTATTCATTACAAAAAGTATTGATATACCGCGGATATGGAGCATGCGCCAGCATCATTTTTATTGGCGTTCGTCTGTGTCGCACAATTTCATGGACACGTGTGTAAGCCGCCGCCCCTACGTTTCGGTCTACATCAATGCACCAGCCGACTCGCCCATCTGCGCCGCCTTACAATGCCATGGACGACTTGCCCGTCCACCCTCGCGGCTGGCTCACACGTCTGCGCTGACTTATAATGTGACGGACAACTTACCCGTCCGCCCCCGCGGCTGACTCGGCGTCCGCGTGGCTTACCGCTCCTGTGATTGACTCACCCGACCGCACCGGCTTACAACGCCGCGGCTGGCTAATCTGTCTTCTCCCGCGACCGCCTCAGCCGTGATTGGTTTTAGCTTCACCGTGATGATCATCAACTCTGCAGTGGATAATTTCTGGCCTGACATATCAGGTGAAATCAATCCAGTAAATTTTTATATATTATTTTTTGTTTTTTTAAAAGAGCAATTACTCTGGCTTGTGATGTTTCTGATACAGGACAATTGTTCACTACATCAACACGGCGTGGTTGACTCGCCAATCCGCGCGGTTTACCGTGCCTGCAATTGACTCACCCGTCCGCACCAGCTTACAACGCCACAGCCGGTTCATCTATCTATGCCGCCTCTGATGTTACGGTCGTCTTTACCGTCCGTCTCCCGCGACCTGGTCTACATCGACACACCGGGCCGCACTTGTCTGGATGACCTGTTTATTGAGTATGAGCAAGTCACTACTTGGGAAGCCCGGTTTTCTTCCAACAAATTAGAGGCAAATTATCATATATTATCAGCCGCCATCTGCACTGGATGGTTCAATAGGCAGGTGCACAAGTTGCCGCCACTACATTTTGGTTAACTTCAAACAGCCAGTTGGAAGGAACCATTGGCCGAGTTGCTGACACGGCTCATATAACCCGCTGCAGTCACCTCAACCTTTTGTGGATTCACATCGCGCTATCAACGCCAATGATGTATACGTTCTGCTATGGTCAAAGACACGGGGGCTACAATGGTATGACTCGGCAAAATTAACCGGTTTCAATGAATTCTAGAACTCCCGGTCATTGAAGGAAAAAAAATAACCCGAGCCCCGTAGATTGCTGCTAAATCGATGCAAATTTAATAAGCCGTCAGAAGATTTCCGGCTCAAAATAAGGACTCTGGTTTAAAATCCGGTTCAAGAGACATCTTTCTCCCACAAAGCACTTAAGCTCTCAAATCCGGTTCAAAATCCGCCTCAAGGTAAATTTGTCCCTCACAATTTTTTGAAGCTTTCAAATCCGGTTTAAAGTTTCGGTTCAAAAGAATTAATCTCTCTTAAGTTCGAGTTCTAAGAAAAATTAAAGGTTGCCAAAAAGAACTTGCTGCCATGATGCGCGGTTCAAACATAGGTATCCCACCTTACGGCTTATCTAATATATGGTCACTTGGGGGCTTCCTGTTCGAACATAGGTCATATTCGAACCAAAGAGAACATATCTGTCGTAACCCTTTTGATCAGCACACTGCCAAACTCACTAGGGGGCTTCTTGATCGTATACGAATCATAGCTTAACCTCTTTTGGGTCCGACGTGGATCATATTCGAATCAGCGTCGTTAAACAACTCTCAAGGTCATTTGGGGGCTTCCTATTCAAACATAGGTCGTATTCGAACCAAAGAGAACATAGCTGTCGGTACCCTCTTGATCGGCAACGCCAAAGCCACTGGGGGCTATATGATCGTATTCGAATCTTAGCTCAACCCCTTTGGAACGGTTTTCTGATCGTATACGAATCAGAAGCCTTAAATTTTTTAAGTCCTTTTTGCAAACAATTTTGGGTTTGACTTGAGACCTTTTTTGGATTATATCTCAAATGTATATAAGTGTTTTATACTTAACCCGGCTTGACCTTTGACTATAAGTCGCCAGCTTATGACAATCATCATCTATGTGGAAGCATTGGCTTCCAAGGATTGGGTTATCACCCTTACTGCACAGGTCATGTAAACCGGCAGTACAAATTCAATATCATAGTGGTTATATGTGAGGTATTATGACCCACCCTGCGGCAAACCGCCAAGGGTTCTTGTGATCTACTTGTGTGCAGGGTAAGACTACATTTGGGTGGTTACCCTCCCTGGCTCTTGACGTTAAGTCGCCAGGGCATATGTTGTTTAAACTCTATGCATGATTTGCAGAATTATGACTTATATAAATGCTTCAGTCCAAGCTCATCATTGAAATTGGTGTCTCAAAAGGGTTATCAATTATTGATTTTCTCAAGGTCTATAGGCCACCGGGTTACAAAAATTCCGGCTTACAATGAATGCGCATTAAATCGTCATCGGCCAAGAGCCGCCAGGTATTTAAACTCCGGATTTACTTGTGAACCGATGAGGTATTCAAATTTTTCATAGCCAAAACTGGCTGGATTTTCATGATGATATTGAAAGATTGAGGTTTTCATACCGGATTATATTATTCAAATCTTGAATAGCCAACATGGCTGGATTTCTATTGTGATTATCAATAACTAGTGTTATGATTGAGGTTTTCAAAGTTGCTTTAAGCGCAATGATTGGCTATTATTTTTATCAATGGATATGATTTATTCTACAATGGAAGGAATAGTCCCGAGTCGCTGCAGGCTTACGACCCGACCCTTGGGGGCTACCAATTGCTCCTGTCAAAAATTCAAGGTACACAAGCATTACTCCATTATATTGAATGGTCCACTATTTAGTTGGTGGAGTACAAAGCTCTTAACCTTGTGGACATGGGTTCAAGCCCCATGGTGGAGACTATATTATATGATGTTATTATCAATTATATACAAAGTCCAATCTCAGTATTATCTTACTAAGCCGGCCCTTGGGGGCTACACATTGCTGTTCAAATTTACATGGTTATATCTACAAAGTCCCTGCTCATTATTGCATAATGACCCGGCCCTTGGGGGCTACACTGGTTGAAGTTTTCATGAGCATAAAGCAATTACAAGTCCCAGGTTGCTGCAAGTATGACAACCCGGCACTTGGGGGCTACATGTGTGGAATATTGAGTTTATATGATTGAGATGAATAAACCAGATTTCTTCAAGGTTGCAACATTTATTGGATCAAGTCTTAAACCATCACTTTGTTCTACTCAAGACTTGGGAGCTACATGTAATATGGATATAAGGGAGAAAAATCTTCAAATTGTCATTTTTGAGCAAATCAGGAGGATCAATTACATAAACCGGTGTCAACAACAATTATGGCTCGGCATCGTCTGTTTTATAATCCGGCAGTTTTTGATAATGATAAACCGGCAAGTTTTACATCTTTAAGCCGGCTGAATATCAGATGAGTATTTGAAGACCAAAATTATTTAACCCGGCGCCTTGGAAGCCGACTCAAGTAGATTATTCTTCACAATATTTTTCTGTGAGAAACCAACATCAGCAAATTGAGTATGAAGCTAGCTTATTTGACCTAGATTTTCTAGATGAAGGAAATGACAGTTGGACTTAAGGATAATCAGGTCCTGTCTCAGGAGAATATTCAACCCGGAGCACAAGGAATTAAGGATGATCAGGTGCCGGCATACAAGAATATTTAACCCGGAGCATAAGGAATTGAAGGATGATCAGGTGCCAGCGTACAAGAATTTTTAACCCGGAACACAATCTGTCAAAGTTGTCCTTGTGTTTGTTTTACAGGATATACCCCACGGTATGACCCGGCCGGAAGTATGACCCGGCCGGACTTGGCGCTTCACCGATGACCCGCCAGAGGACTGGCGACTCACGGGTATGGCGGCTCACTAGTCTGATGACTCATGGATGACCCCGACAGCGGGTCACATAGAAGACTAGGCCCAAGGCCCAGTAGGCTGGCTCATATTATGGTGGGCCGGCTTAAGACAGAAGGCATGAGGAATATTTCCTTTACGAGGAAGCAAGACCCGTACTTGTATCCGACTTGTAATAGAGAATAAGTTCTAATCTTAATAGGACTCTACATGTAAGCCGCCCCTACAACTTATATAAGGAGGGGCAGGGCTCCCCAAAGAGGGACAAGAAACAATATCTAGGGCTAGACAGAAAGAGGAGAGCCGGCTTACGGCGACTCCCTCACGATCATAATGAGATCTAGCCACAAACAGCATGTAGGGTTATTACCGGATGATGTTTCCCGGGGCCTGAAGCTGTCTAAATCCTCATCTTATGTGTTGCGTCTCTCGATTCCGCCCAACCCCTCTCAAGCTACCACATAGATGCGTTGGCCTCGTGACTAAGTCCTCACACTAGGACATCTGCCGTGACAATTCCACGACAACACCTGTGCTGAATGATGACTTTTGGGAAAGTCAGCACCCCAACTCTCCGATGTTCACTCCACTTTAAGCAATTCCTCAATCCCCTGCTGCTACTGAAGTGCAAATGGGATATGAAGAACATCATGCAACCCCATCTGTCCCTGAAGAAATTCCAGCCACTAGTGCTAAAGAAATTACAAATGAAGAATTGAAGAGCCAGGCTGCAGATGAAGAAGAGCCTGAAATTCCTCAGCCTGAGGAACCTGAGATTGCGATTCCTGAGGTGGTGATGCAACTAACTGACACTCCTCAGCCCAAGCCAAAGGATCCCTTCTCAAAGAAGCAAAAATTCAAGGCTGATGAATTCTTCGACGAGCATGTGTTCTTCACTGAATTCAACCCATATGACAATGCTCGTCTTAGAAGAAAGCGTTTGTGGACTGCCAGCCAGGCCAATCTCTATTCTTCACTGCTTTTCAACAAGGACAAAGTCTTCGACCACGAGCATATTCATCACGTGGACATGGAATCAATGCCTTGCTTCTCTCAAGTCCTGAGTATGCTTCATGATGCAGGCTTGCTCAACTTTTGCTCATACATAGTTGATTAGAATGAAGAGCTTATTCTTTAGTTCTACGCAACGCCGCACACCACATGTGATGCTGATGACATCAACTCTTGGGTGTTGGACTGGATGACCAAAAACACTCACTACAAGGCACCAGCCTTTGAATTGCTTTGTGCCCTGCCAATCAGTCTTCCATCTGAAGGTGCTCGTTGTCTGTACTCATTACATGCAAGTGCTCATGAAGCCTCTGAAGCCTAGTCAAGCCCAAGGACCAAATTCCTCGTGAAGGATTTTCTCTATGTGCCAAGAACCATCTATCGCATTCTGACGAAGACCATGAGTCCTATCAAAGGCCATGACTCATCCGATGAGGAAATTATTGAGATGATGAAGAATATGCTATTCAACATAATGCATGACATCCCCATAAATTATCATGATTTCTTCATGAGGACTCTGGCGAATGTTGCACTTTCACCATTTGAGGTGAAGCCTTACGCACCATGGATCATGAGATTCCTCAGAACAAGGTCTCCACTCAACTACAAGGCTGACTTTCAGAATCACCTCAGCTCTTGCCCCCAATTGAAGTCCTCAAGCGGACATATTCCTCAGTTGAAGAAAAGGGCAAGGCGCCAGCTGTTATCGATGAAGGCATTCGTCCATTGGATGGTCAGTTCCGCAAGGCTGCATCTTATTCAACCAATGATGACTCTGCCACTCATGACTCTGCTGCACATGTGATGACTGACCGTGAGCTACTTCTAAGTCTTCACTAGAAGGTGGATCGAAACCACAAATGGGTTAAACGTCAGTTTGGCTCTATTCTTCACAACATGACTTCTACACATAATGCAGTGAAGAAAAACCATTAGTACCTCCATGAAGTCTTTGATCGCACCTGGGCTATTCTGTCACATCTGTATGGTGAAGAAGATCTGAAGCAAATGGGCTTCAAAGTAGATTTTGACTGGTCTACTCACTACTAGAAAAAGGCCTACTAATGGCGCACCGGTTTTGCCTACTAATGATTAGTATCTGGTATACTAATGGCGCACCACATAGTGCGCCCTTAGTATAGCCCACGGTGCGCCATTAGTATCTGGTATACTAATGGCGCACCACAGAGAAGTGCGCCATTAGTAACATTTTTTTTCAATTTTTTTTTAAATTTTTATCGGATTTTTTTAGTTTTTTTATTTTTTTTTCAGTTTTTTTCCGTTTTTTTCTTAATCTCAGTTCACTATGGCTTAATCTCGGGTCAATATGCTTAATCTCTGGTCAAATCGCACTCCGTGGTCAAACTTCCCGAAAGGTCACCCATCCTCACACTACTCCAGCCCAAGCACACTTAACTTCAGAGTTCTATCCAACCCCAGCAACAGCTCACTTCACAGGCACTTGTTGATATATCTAGCATATCAATCCTGTTATACCTTGTTGATGTCTAGGACTTCGTTCATGTTCATGACTATGATGAAATTTTGAAAAATATTTCAAACTTCCCGGTCATATTACGTATCATTTTTTGAAAAAAAATTCAAAAAAAAGTTCAAAACCAATTTTTTTTCTGTTACTAGTGGCGCACCACATCCACAGTGCGCCACTAGTAAGTTTGAATTTTTTTGAATTTTTTTGCCTCTAGATCTTGAAAGCCCCGTAACTTTTTTTCAGTTAGGTTTTTGGGGATTTTGAAAATGTTTAACGGGATTCCCCCGGTTAAATTTGGATGTAACTTTTCGAGTAGATGATTTTTCATATAAAAAACTTTTTCATCCGAGTTCGTATGCAAAAGTTATGCCCATTTTACAAATTTCCAGAGAGATTTTGCAAATAAAGTCGAAATTCATATTTGTAAATTTTCCCAACAACTAGAGCAGATATCACATGGGAAACATATTTTCTGTTATTTTTTTGACATTTCCATCATTTTCTTTTATTTTTTTTAAAACTGAAAAGGCGATCCACAAGGGGGGGGGGTGCATTCGGTGTTGGGGCAAGTTAGTAATGGCGCACCGTGGAGTGGTGCGCCGTTACTAGTTTAATTAGTAGTGGCGCACCACACCCACGGTGCGCCATTACTAGTTTAACTAGTAATGGCGCACCACACCCACGGTGCGCCATTACTAGTTCTGAAAAAAAATAAAAAAAATTGATATTTTTTTTGATTTTTTTTTGAAAAAAACTTAGTAATGGCGCACCAATCGACAGTGCGCCATTACTAGTTAAAACTAGTAATGGCGCACCAAGACATGGTGCGCCATTAGTAACAATTTTTTTTAATTTTTTTACTTTTTTTTCAAAACTCCTAATGGCGCACGACGGATGTGGTGCGCCATTACTATGTCAATTAGTAATGGCGCACTATACAACGGTGCGCCATTAGTGACAAAATTTTTTTTTATGTTTTTTTTTTCAAAACTACTAATGGCGCACCACACACTAGGTGCGCCATTAGTAATATATTACTAATGGCGCACCGAGACATGGTGCGCCATTAGAATATAGTAATGGCGCACCACATCACAGGTGCGCCATTAGTGGCCATTCCATCTATAGCCCTTTTTGTAGTAGTGACTCCTCCACCGAAGAAACTCAAGCAGGTTAAGGTTCCTACCTTGGTCGCCAGTTCATATTCTTCATCACGCGCCACAGACGAGTATGAAGACTTGGACGACACAGCAGCAGGCCCTACATCGACTCAAGAACCCAACGATGCTGGCGCTCCTCCATCTTTATGATATTCTTCAGGCGCGTTAGTCCTCATTTTCAACCCTTTTGGTCATTCGATGACAAAGGGGGAGAAATTTGAGTTAGTCTTCAAGCGGGTCTATCTTATATGGGCGTTTTTTTCTAAGTTACAACTCTCGTTATTTTGATGACTTTGCTGGATCGAGTTGTAATCATAAACTCTATGGTGGCCTGATACTTTTGCTGTGTTCTTCTGCATGCTTATTCCTCATTAATGTTCATGCATGCGTGTTGAATTACATCAGTCGCCATATCTCATCGTGCATTTCAAATTCTCCATATTATATGTCAAATGCATGTATGAATTACAAGATATAGCGGGAGATCTCCATGATTATACTCTTCAAGTGTGCATTGCTTCAAAAGCAAATTCCTCACTATGCACATCTTCTGGGGGAGTTCCTCTATATCTTGCAATCAAATTCCTCAACATCAATACTTACACTTCATATATTTATCCCCGTTGAAAACTTAACCTATATTGTCATCAATTACCAAAAAGGGGAGATTGTATGTGCATCTAGTGCCCCTTAGTGATTTTGGTGTATTGAGGACTTATAGGTTAAGAGACTGATGCGTTTGTGAGTGTACACAGGTCTATAAGTCTATGAGGAGTTTGATATTTACTGAGAAAGTTGACCCCTAAAAATGAAGTTCTTCAACTGACGACTTTGGATTTCTAAAGACTTTCTGAAGACTTTCAAAGTGAAGAAATTGGTGTGACCTTGAAGACTTGGCAATCATCCAAGGAACATGAAGCGTGAAGACTCTGTAGTTCATAGTTTCATTTTCTCTTTCTTGAGTCATAGGAAACACCATACTATTAAAGGGGGTCGAGGAAATAGTAAGGAAAAATTTCGAAGTCATGCTCAACTATAAATCCTACACCTACCAATCCCTTTGAGTGGAGCCATTGGAAATCTCACACAGTTCAGTCATATTCTTCAGTGACAGAGACGAAGTTCTTCTGGTCTCTGAGGAATTTGTTCTGACTGAGGAGTTAGGAATTCGCCAGTGTGGATTGCCTACAAAGTGAGGAACATGATAGCCCTGAGGAATTTGAGAGTCAAATATTCCGACCGTTGCTGTGCTACGCGCCAGCTATCCCAAAATATCTACCCACCTAATGGTCATATCAGACAAGGGCATTTATGTCTTATCATGTCAGGCTGCTCCCTAGGTTATAAATAGCCGCCCCCTGCAACCACTAATTGGTTGGCTGCTTCGAGTAAACTGACACTTGTCATTTGAGAGCATCCCATCCTCCAAGGACTTTGAGTGAAAATCATCAAGTGAGGAAAACCCAAACCTGTAACGCCCCGGATTCGATGCGCCAGGTGTCTTCCAGTTATTCGCCGTCATTGCCATGTCATTTGCTTCCGTGTTGCATATTGCCATGTCATTATGTGCATCTCATCTTGCATACGTGTCCGTCTCATGCATCCGAGCTTTTTCCCCGTTGTCCGTTTTGCAATTCGGCACTCCTATGTCCTCCGGCGTCCCCCTTTTTGTCTCCTGTTGTGAGCGGGTGTTAAACTTTCTCGGAATGGCCCGAGGTTTGCCAAGCGGCCTTGGTATAGCACCGATAGACCGCCTGTCAAGTTTCATGCCATTTGGAGGTCGTTTGATACTCCAACGGTTAACTGGGTAACCGCAAAGGCCTCTTTTGTGTTGCAGCCCAACACCCCTCCAAAGTGGCCCAAAACCCATCCTAACCCCCTCCATGCTCTCGGTCATTCGATGACGATTGTGTGGGCTAAAACCGCACCTCATTTGGAGTCTCCTAGCTCCCAGAATCTATAAATATGCCCTCCCCGTCCAAATTCGCGGATGATTTCCCCCGAAACCGTAGCTAACTCCTCCCCGCGCCGCCGGACGCGTCCGCGTCGCGCCGGACGTGTCCGACCCGCTCCGCCGCCGCCACGTGTCACCGCCCGACTCGCCCACGCCTGCGCGCCCACTTCGCC
>NC_041381.1:576071681-576084617 GCF_002162155.2 Triticum dicoccoides | reverse complement strand
CCGGTCGCCGCCCTGCCCGTCGGCGACCTCCTCCGACCTCCGCTGCCCCGGATCCCGCTCCTCCCCAACCTCAGGCCGCCGTTCCCCCTCGTCTCCGGCGACCTACCCCGGCGAACTCAAAAACCGTGACCGATCCAGATCTGAAGGTTGACCCCGAAAATATCCTAAGTCCCTGATATTTTGACATTTTGTGCCCATGTTCATCGCATCGTAACTCTGCATCCGTAGATTCGTTTTGCGTGCATAATATGTCAAAATGTTCTTCATGAGATGCTCTTCATTTCATTACATTGTGCCATGCTTGTTTGAGATCATCTTGATGCCCGAATCATCATTGCAAGAGTGCTATATGATGTTAATCTGCTGAAACTGTTATAACTTGGTGATTTGTCATTTTTGTTGCATTTGATGTGTGCATCCTATGAGCATGAGTCCTACATGAGTTTTGATCTATGATATGCCTTCTTTATAGTGGTGCCATCCATGTATTTTTGTGAGTCTTGTAGTGAGTGCATCAAGCTTGTTAAGTAGGGTACTTGCTGTTGCTGTTTTGCTAGACTGAATCTGTTATTTCGTGATGCTATGTAAACCTGCTGCTACAAGTCATTCTATGCATAATCTGGAGATGATCACTAAAGATGTTTTGTTACACATGTCTTGCTCTAGCCATCCATGCCCCTGGTTGCATTTATAGCCTGCTATAGCTTGTTGTAATCTTGCTCTCAAGTTGCTAAATAATGTTGCTGTCAGCCTGTTAACATTAAGTTCAGATTTGCCATGTGTTTTGCTAGTGATCCATGCACCCTATGAACTTGCTATTGCCATGCTTAGCTTCATAAAGGTGTATTATTATTGTTGGTCACCTTGTCATGCCATGTATTGCTCTGTGGTGAGTGGTTCAAGCTCACCAACATGCCTACTTATTGTTGTTCCTGCCATGTTTGAATCTGTCATATAACTTGCCATGTTTAAATGGGTGCCATCATATTTTCTGTGCCCTTTTGGCTCATGGTCAGTAAGGGACTTTTGTTCTATGCATTTGGTAGTATCATTCCATGCCTTTGTTTGCCATGATAAGTTCCTGTAACATGTTGCTTTATAGCTCTAAACATTGCAACCTGATGTTATTTCTGCTAAGTCTAAAACTGTTATTATATGAAATCTTGCCATGTGTTTTGGAGCATGTACTAGTGATTTCTGGAGATAGCTCAGTGTTAATGTTTTGTCATGCTTTACCTGTACATCATGCCCATGTCTTTTGTGTTCATGTTGAGATGCTGTAGCATATTGTTTTGATGTTTGCATTATGCCTAGTTGCTGTTTTGGACAGCTTGTCCTTTAAACTTGTTTCATGTGTGAGTGTTGAACCGTTGCTCCGTTTTGAGTGTGCTCTATATGAAACTTGCTTGATTTTGCATGTAGTTTCATATTATCATGTTGCATCCATGTTTTGAGAGTGTTTGCTTGATTTTTGTATGCATTTTGCATCAATGCCATGTTTAACTTGTTTTGCTCATATCTTCTAGGCCGTAGCTCCGAATTAAATAAACTTTATATGTAACTTGACTAGAATCTCGTGTAGATCATCTTGGTGCATCTTAACTTGCTGTTTGAAAACTTGAACATAAGATTTATTCAGATCTGGACCAATTTCGAAATTTGCATATGAGGACTTACTGGAATTGTTATATGTTGTTCCCGGCCTCATTTAAATTTGATTTGATGTGTTACTCTTATATGCATCATCCCTTGCCATGAGTAGCTTCATGTAGCTTTGTCATGCATCATACTTGGTTGATCATCATGCCTTGTTCATGTGTGGTGTGTTTACCATGTTGTGTGCTTCTTATCGATAGTTCCTGTTTCGTTGCGATTGTGAGGATTCGTTCGTCTACGCTTGGTTCGTCTACGTGGGATCGTCTTCTTCACGGACTCGTTCTTCTTCCTTGCGGGATTTCAGGCAAGATGACCGCTACCCTGGATCTCACTACTATCATTCCTATGCTAGTTGCTTCGTTCTATCGCTATGCTGCGCTACCTATCACCTGTTTATCAAGCCTCCCAATTTGCCATGTCAGCCTCTAATCTTTTCACCCTTCCTAGCAAACCGTTGCTTGGCTATGTTACTGCTTTTGCTCAGCCCCTCTTATAGCGTTGCTACTTGCAGGTGAAGTTGAAGATTGCTCCGTGATGGACAGGATTATGTTGGGATATCACAATATTTCTTATTTAATTATTGCATATATATACTTGGTAAAGGGTCACTACTAGGGAAAAGCCTATACACAGAAATTTAGCAACAACGCGTGTCAAAAAAGAGTGCTAGTGCTAGATAGCAGTAGCGGTTGATGAAAAACCGCGCTACAGATACAATCTTAGCAGTAGCGTGTGTAGTGCCAAAAGCGCTACTACTAATATTCCCGTCGGTAGAATGATAGGATACGCATAGCAGTAGCGGTCTTGGAAGAAGCGCGCTACCGCTAGGGCATAAGTAGTAGCGCATTTCCTAGGAAGAGCGCTACTACTAATGGAAATAAAATAAGATGAAAAACAAATAGAAAAGTAAATGAAAATGAAAGAAATAGAAAAAGGAGAAAGGAAAAAAATAAAATGTAAAGCATAATAATTGAAAGAGCAAAAAAACGGAGGAAGGCATAGCAGTAGCATGTGTTTGTAAGAGGCGCTATAGCTAATGTAGCTGCAGCGCGTGTCCTAGACCCCCGCTATAGAAACAGAAAATAAAATTAAAAAACGGAAGAAAATTACATAGCTATAACAGCAGCATGTTTTGTAAAAACCGCTATAGCTATCTTAGCTATAGCGCGTTTTACTAAACGCGCTACCGCTAAATTTGACTTCACCAAAAAACCGTTTCCCCCCAGCCACCACTTCTTCCCCAAATCCCTCGACCCACCCCGCGCGCCGTCTTCCCGATTCGCCGTCGCCCCACTTTGCCGCCGTCTCCTGCCGACGTCGACGCCACCAGAGCTGTGCGCCGTCGACGCCACCGGAGCCGCCCCCAACGCCACGGAGCCGCGCGGCCTCATGAACGCCACCGGAGCCACCGTCGACGCCACCGGATCCTCCCTCTCCACAACTGCCTCCCTCGCCGTCACCGGACACGCCCCTGCCTCCCTCGCCACTACTGCCTCCCTCGCCACCACCGGAGCCATCCTCTGTAAGCCCCCACCCCTCCTCTCTCTCTCATGCATAGGTTAGCTAGTTTAATTAGCTTAATTATCTAGGTTAGGGCAAAATTTTAGTTAGGGCTTTGACAGAGAAGTAGTTAGGTTAACTAGTTTAATTAGGTTAATTATCTAGGTTAGTGCAAAAATTAGTTAGGGCTTTGACAGAGAACTAGTACTAGTCAGGTTAACTAGTTTAATTAGGTTAATTATCTAGGTTAATTAGTGCAAAAATTTATTTAGGGCTTTGACAGAGAACTAGCTGCATTAACTAGTTTAATTAGGTTAATTATGTAGGTAAACTAGATTAACTAATTAGGTTAAATAGGTAGGTTAATTAGGTTCGTTGGATTAACAAGCTAGGTTAAGTAGGTTGGCTAGGTTAGAGGAAAATTTTATTTTAGAGCATTAGGTCAGAAGGGTTAGAGAAATGGAGTTCCTTTGCAATTTAATTGGGTTCTGTCCTAGGCAGAGAAGGGTTAGAGATAATAATGTGTGTTTGTGTGAGAGAGAGGAATAGCTAGATCAACATAATTTGGGTTTTGTCTTAGGCAGAGAAGTGTTTAGTGAAGGAAAAGAATTTAGGCAAATTTTATTTTAAATATGATCCCTTCCTAGACTTTTATTGGTGATTATATCTTTTCATTGAAGTGGTCATGTTATATCTTTTCATTGAAGTTGTTCGATTGTGCCCAAGTGGCTTTGTTGTTTCAAGGGAATGATGCTGAGTGGCCTATGTTTTGCCGGAATGTTGATTCATTTCTGTTCCGGCAAATTTCAGGTTCTCGATTTGTCCACTTTTTAGCAAAGGTCATGCCGAAATTTTCCGTGAATTTCGACATGACTTGTGCTACAAACTAGGACATATCGAGTGCCCGGGATTTGCCGCACCAGGAAGGAGTCAACATTCCTGCAAAACAATAGTCCTTTTTTATGTCATTATTCATTTTATTAGGTCTAGAATTAATTGACTAGATTTAATCATAGGAAACATGGCTAGCAATGATGAAGGACAGGGTTCTGGTGATTGCGACGACGTCTACCTGGTGGCAGACGAATATTTTGGCCTTACCGACGATCAACCGATGTTGTTGCTGGGCCCACCGGTGGCATCGGGGACTGAGACCGACACGCAGACCGGTGCTGAGACTGAGACCGGCGCTGAGATTCAGACCGGCATCGAGACCGGCGCTGAGATCGGTGCTGCCCCGGGGAGTGGAGCCGGTGTAGAACTGAAAGCAAAGAGGCAACGGCTTCCTAACAAACTCAGGACTACTAGGCTGGTGGTCACGGAGGTGGACGACGGCATTTTTGAGCCAAAGGCGCCCGAGGAAGCTCGCTCGTGCTACGATAATCAAATAGGCTGCATCCTACGGACAACCGCCACCATCAACGATGAGAAACTACAGAAGATAGAAAATATGAGGAGCTCCCTCCTAAAGAAGTTTCACCAGATATTCTTGTTCCCTGGCCGGAATGAGAAGGATTATGAAGATCCAGACGAGGACCCGACAATGAAGAAGATAAACAAACACGCCATGACCAAGTTCAGCGATGCGTTGGCCTCCTGGAAAACTCGAGTGAAAGCAAGGATCATCGACAAGGAACCCTACTCCGAGATTGTAAAGGATAATCCGACAATCACGGAAGACCAGTTTCAAATATTCAAGGAGGCTTGTGAGGCTGAAGCTGCCAAAAACAAGTCTAAGTACATGAAGGGGCTTCAACAGAGGAACATTGGGAGCCACCACCTCAGAAGCCGTGGTTACGGCAGAAAGAGGTCCAAATGGTCCAAGGAGGACGCGGAAGCCGCGAGTCTGGGCATCCCAGACCAGTTGGCGGATTTCATTGTCCCGCAGGAGCGTGACGTCCTGAGGGCCCGGCACCGTTGGGACCCAGTGAAGAAGGTTTACGAGATACCACCGGTCATTATGGAGTTCATGAGACTGCTGGTAATTTTAGTTTCTGATCAATTCGACTGCACACATTAGTCATATTTGTAAACGATCCTTGTGCCTTTTGCAGAGAGAGCAGCGCCGGATTGCGGCCGAAAGCGACTCGCCGTCTGAGGCATTGGCGAGGCCCAAGTGGGACACTCCATTCAACCGGGCGTTGAACATATTGAAACAACAACCGGTGGATACTCGACCGTCGTATGGACGCGTGCACGGTGTCGGAGACGGCGCCATGTGGAAGAAGTACTACCGTGAGACCATGGAGGAGAGAAAGGAAAGATGGAGGTTAACTAAAGAAAACATCGACAAGAAGGTTGAGATTGCGGTTGAGAAGAAATCATCTCAGACAGTTGCAACAGCGGTAGCGGCCGCAAAACAGGCGGTTGCAGATTTGTCTACTTCCTTGGTGACGGGCGTTATCACTTGGACAAGGAAAAATCCAGAAAAAAATGCAGAGGACTTTCCCCTTGCTGACTTCTTGGGAGCACCTGCTCCCGCACTGGCTCCCGCACCTGCTCCCGCACCGGCTCCCGCACCTGCTCCCACACCTGCTCCCGCACCGGCTACCGCACCTGCTCTTGCACCGGACGTGCTCGACGGTGCTTCATCTTTGGCTGAGCTCGACGCCCTCACGATATCTGTCACACCGGCCCCCTTCAATATAAATGTATAGTCTCCCGTTTTCGTTGCCTTTCGGATATCTCACGTCGCAGACTTTTCTTTGCAGGCCGATGAAACCCCGTGCACCATATTGTACACCATCGGTGACCAAAAGGTGGCCGTGGGGAAGGCGACGATAATGAAGCCGAAGGAACCATTGTTCCACAGCCGGCCGATCCCCCGAACTTCTTCAACATGGCCAGTGTCGAACCAGGCCACAAGAATTTGCCTCCTCCAACACTACTGGTGGATGACGAGGAGACACCGCGGCGGCTTGGTGATTGTTGCAATGGATGGGTCCTGTTGTGGCCAAAGAGTCTGCTTCGTCTGGAGGCGGCCGGGAGCACACCCACGAGCACGCAACCTCAGCAAGGTATGAACATCAACACCCCACCTACCCAATTAGCGTCGGGTGTCGGGTTGGGTGATAGTGGACGGGGTAAGGAGGAGGCTCCATTAGTCGCTGATGACGTCGCCATGGATGAGGATGAGGATGACGATGGCGCTGAACAGTATGTCTATACTGGAGCCTCCTCAGGGTTTGAGCATCATGAGTCGGTGCCTGAATTACCGTCTCAACGTGTTATTGACGACCTTCCGGTAGTAAAGAAGTCTAGGAAGAGAGCGAGGAAAGGCAAAAAAGCTGATTCTATGATCCAGCCGCCTCAGCAGCCTCGGCTTCAGGACCGTATAGATATCCCCGATGCGGACAAATGGCATATCCCCGGTCGACCAATCCTACCTGCAACATCGCTACGGGCCAGATTCGGCGATCTAAGGAGACTTCATGACGATGTGCTGCGGGTAGAGAAATGCCTCATCGCCTCGAAAGATCCAGGATACCCACTCTACGTGGTTAACGTTCCGCGGCAAATTTCATACATCGACAGCTTCCCTGCGGATAAGTTTTTCCTCTGATTCTATTACATATTCGACATGTTTCACATGAAGAAGCTGGATTTTACGTTTTTCCGCCTTTATGCCTTGCACATGAACTACATCATTGGGGTTGAGCAGATATGTCATATCTGTGTCGCTGACCCGTACTACATGCACGAGAGCTTCTTGGGAGTCTGTGCAGAGCAGCGTGAATACGCGACGGATTACATCGTCAGTTTCATGCTCGCCAATAAGGACAAGGAGGCGATTCTCGTGCCTTATCATCCCGTGTAAGTCATCCACGCTGCTATCCTTCCTTCGATTTCAATAATTCATTTGCACGGTGGAGGCTAATTAATTTGAGGTGTACTTATTTTGCGCAGCGGCGGGCGCGCTGTCCTCATCATCCTCTACCCCCGATTCTCCCACGCTCTTTACTTGGACTCGTCGAAGAACATTCACAAAAAGGATTACACCCAGATCAAAGATGTTCTCGACAGTGCTATGTTTTACTACCAAGCAAGGGGTGGAGAGGTTAGGGACAAGAAGAGAAGGGGCGGCAGGGCCGCCTTCAGCCATAAGACCGACTTCTGCTGCATCCAGCAACCGAACGATTCTTTTAATGATGGATTCTATGTCCTACACCACATGCTGGAGTACAGACGGGATCACCAGAACCTTCACATGTCACCTAGATCTGGCGATGCCCATATTCTGCAATGGGCAAAGGACATAGGAGATATCGAGGATCATCGACTTTGAGCTGAGTTCTATAACATCCAGCGTGAACTTGCCCAAATCATCAGAAATAGGTCGTCGGAAAAACAGGGATGTTCTATGGAGGACAAATGTCGCGGGAAGACGTCTGAACATGCATAGCCTCTCAGCGTCTCGACATGAAGCCTTTCACTAAGCTCGGGGACTATCTCCCTGACCTTGATGGATGGCATGGCATGTTGGAGTGATTGTCGATATATGACAATGTGTCTGTTTAGTCCATACTTTCTGTATGACAAAACTTTGAGTTATGCGCAGTGAAACTTTATTTGTGATGTAATTAAACCGTCCTTGTCCTCGACTAGCGAAGATCACTCTAGTTAGGGCATTTTGGTTACGATGAACTTTGTTATTTATGCTTATGATATGTTGTTTCTATTTTTGTCAAGTCTATCTCTTTCTGTTGCTCAACTATATATGTTGCATATCATCTACTCATGTGACGATGCAGGTGCATAGATCATTGATGGCGAAGAAGTGCTACGCTAGGAGTATATATACGATGAGTGGCCGGAGTGTCAGGCCCAGGTGTTGCCGGTTTTCGGTTTCCGAGCGACAGGCAGTAGTTAGTTTAGGTTCACGCTAATGCGAGAGAGGGATACGAACTCATGTACTCAAAGTGATATCTCTTTTCGCGTATACCATTGTTTAGATGGATGACGATGTATTTGCAAGTAATCAAGGACATGTATCACTATTTTCAAGATGATGACGAGAGACCACTTTGTGTTGGATGATGATTATGATGAGACTATTTGTATGTATATGCTATGATTATATTCGTGGTCTCGCATGCATTTGTATGTGTATCATGATGACATTTCTATGTGCTAAAGATTCTTCTATAAAGCCTGTTCAAATACAAAACAAATATGCCCAAAAAAACAAAAAACATGTTAAATTAGCAGTAGCGAGTGTATAGAAGTTAGCAGCAGCGCCTCTATAGGAGTAGCGTGTTGCTGCAAAGGGCGCTAGGGCTACTAGCAGTAGCGTGCTCCCAGTAACCGTGCTGCTGCTACACTTGTGTAGCAGTAGCGCCGGTGGCAACGCGCTACTGCTATACGTTAGCTGTAGTACCTTATTAGTAGCGCCCCACCCCGCGCTATTGATACACCTAAAACCCGCGCTGCTGCTAGCCTTTTCCCTAGTAGTGGGTGGAAGACTCGGCCTTATGCCTGGTGTTTTGTTCCACACTTGCCGCCCTAGTTTCTGTCATACCGGTGTTATGTTCCCGAATTTTGCGTTCCTTAAGCGGTTGGGTGATTTATGGGACCCCCTTGACAGTTCGCTTTGAATAAAACTCCTCCAGCAAGGCCCAACCTTGGTTTTACCATTTGCCTCACCACCACCTATACCCTTCCCTTGGGTCAGCCAACCCGAGGGTCATCTTTATTTTAGCCCCCCCGGGCCAATGCTTGTCTAAGTGTTGGTCCGAACCGAGCCGCCTGCGGGGCCACCACGGGGAAACTCAAAGTCTGGTTTTACTCGTAGCCTGTCTCATCCGGTGTTGCACTGAGAACGAGATATGTGCAGCTCCTATAGGGATTGTCGGCGCATCGGGTGGTCTTGCCGGACTTGTTTTACCATTGTCGAAATGTCTTGTAAACCGGGATTCCAAGTCTGATCGGGTCTTCCTGGGAGAAGGAATATCCTTCGTTGATCGCGAGAGCTTATCATGGGCTAAGTTGGGACACCCCTGCAGGGTATAAACTTTCGAAAGCCGTGCCCGCGGTTATGCGGCAGATGGGAATTTTTTAATGTCCGGTTGTAGATAACTTCACACCAGATCCGAATTAAAACGCATCAACCGCGTGTGTAGCCGTGATGGTCTCTTTTCGGCGGAGTCCGGGAAGTGAACACGGTTTTTGGGTTATGTTTGACGTAAGTAGGAGTTCAGGATCACTTCTTGATCATTGCTAGCTTCACGACCGTTCCGCTTGCTCTCTTCTCGCTCTTATTGGCGTATGTTAGCCACCATATACGCTTAGTCGCTGCTGCAACCTCACCACTTTACCCCTTCCTTTCCCATTAAGCTTTGCTAGTCTTGATACCCATGGTAATGGGATTGCTGAGTCCTCATGGCTCACAGATTCCTACAACAACAATTGCAGGTACAGGTTGTGAGATGATCATCATGCGAGAGCGATGTTTGCTTGTTTTGGAGTTCGTCTTCTGCTTCTTCTTCGATCAGGGGATAGGTTCCAGGTCGGCAGCCTGGGCTAGCAGGGTGGATGTCGTTTGAGTTTCTGTTTGTGTTTCATCCGTAGTTGAATGTTGCTCTTATGTATTGTGATGTTGTATTCGTGTGGCATTATATGCCTCTTGTATGTATCCCCATCTATTATGTAATGTTGATGTAATGATATCCACCTTGCAAAAGCGTTTCAATATGCGGTTCTATCCTTGTGGGGGCCTTCGAGTCTCTTTAGGATAGTATCACATATTGGGCGTGACAAGTTGGTATCAGAGCCTCGATCGACCATAGGAGCCCCCTTGATTGATCGTGTAGTTTGGCCGTTGTTGAGTCTAGAAGAAAACTTTTTCTGAGTCTAGTTATATCGGAGAGTAGGCATTCTTTTTAATCCTCAACCCCTTCATCGCTCTGGTCAGGAATCTTTTCGTAGGTGTTTTGAACTACTCCTCTTCCTTTCAATTTTTTCTTTAGGATCACGCGGTTAGTTTCGTGAGTTGTCCATCCTCTTTTATTTGTTGCATTTCTCGTCAAGTCGACTCGAGCCTCTTCATCTTTGCAAGCTCAATCCTCAGTTGTTTTCTTTTCCCACCCACCCACCCCTTTTTCATCTCGGAGCCGGAGTCTGTAATCGAGTATCCATCCTATTCGTGCGGAGCCTCTTCAGTCTTCCCTCAATTATTTCAACCGGTGAATTCTCGTCTCGTTCGTCATTCTTCATCCCTTTCTTTTTCCGGTGCACTCAATTCAAGTTTTTCGGGTTGATCATTTTCTTTTCCTTGGATCAAGTGTTGTCCTTGCTCGTTTGCCTCTCGCCATTCAATCATTCCGGAGTTTGGAAGACATCTCAGGAGATTCATCTGTGTTCCAATTAATTCGAGGGTGTCACCTCTTTCAAATATTTCATTTGTTCCGGTGCATCATCTATTTGTTCATCATCCCTTTCCAACAGTGTTTTTCTCTTTAGTGGGCCCTAACCCACAGGTTTTTTCCCAGGATCTTACCTGACTCTTCTAATTCTCCCGGAGTTATTCTCATATTCTTTTCAAAGTGTGACATAAGAATGAATTTCATCAGTCAGATGCTTTTCCAAGATCGATTTCAAGTCATTTTTCATTGTTGGCTCATCATCTCTGCTTTTCATTCTCCCGGAGCATATCAGTAATTTTGGTGGCGTTCCTCGTCGTCATTTCAAGATTGAAGAAGAGTTTTTCCTCATAATCTTGTCTGTCATATCGAAGTTTCGTGGTTCTAGCTTCATATTATCCTCTCAAATTATTCCATTTATCAGATATTCTTTTCCTACCCATCCGGAGTATGTCAGAAGTTGTTTTTCCATTTCTTTTCACCGGAGGCCATCATTCCAGCTATCGTTCTATATTTATCCTAGCGTATCTGTCAAGTATTCTTTATCAGCTCATGATCTCTTTGTCCTTTTGCATCTAAATCCCCTCGAGCATATTGGTTCTTCTAATCCTTCCTGCTGTTTCATTCTCTTTCGTCAGTCATTTCCGAATTCTAACGGTGGTTCGTTCAAGATTCATTTTCCTTGATTATCATATCAATTTCTTTCGTTCTTTCAAATCCTACCGGCGGTTCACGAAGACTTTCTCAAGTTTTGTGCTATATCCCCCGTAAATCCTTTTTCCAATAGGAATAAGTAGTATGCGAAAATCCATTGATTGTCATCAATTTATTTTGATGAAGGATAAGCATACAATAAATATTATTCTTATTTCCTCAAAGTGATTAATCCCTTCCTACGGAGTTTGTTCTTGATGAATAAATTCTAGTTCCAAGTGTTTTCATCTTTTCTTTTCCGGAGTTTAAATTTCCTCGGCCATCTCGTCGGAACCTCCATCTAAATCACCGCAAGGCTCATCTTATTCTTTCTTCCTTCTTTCTATCTCATCATTTTTTTGTCACCGGAGTTCTTCATGGTGGTTCTTCATGACTTAATTCACTCTTCAAGTGTTCATCAAGATTATTTTGGAGGAGCTCAAGTATCTTTTCTTCTCGCATCTCGAAGTGCAATTAATTCTCCGTATTCTTGTGAAGTGGGGTTTTGCATTTCTTCGTTCTTCTCAGCTATCCAATCATTTCCGTTTGTGGCCGGTTATCACCTCATAATTTCTGAGATGTTATCCATAAGTCCACAACAAGCTTATTCTCTCGTTGTTGATTTCCTCAACAACTCCGTTCTAACCTTCTTCTAAGGATGCTATCGAATTCATTCATGGTGGAAGTTGTTCTTCTCTTATCCGTTCTTTTCATTCCACTATTTCAATTCTCCCGGAAGCTTTGCGTGCTTATCTTGTCAAGTGTCATTCCATCCTGTGAATTTCATGTTCTATTCTTTCCTTGTTCAGTCAGAGTTCTACCTAAATCCTTTCAGTCTTATCCGTTTCTTATCTCGTTCTAACCGGAGTGGTTTCATAGTCTATCTGATACCGTGAGCTTTCAATCGTTGTCATTCTCGTCGTTCCTCTCTTCTTCTAGAGTTCTCTCGATTCTTTGCTTCTTCTCTTGAGTTCTTGTTTCACCTCATCCCTTTTCTCTTCCATCTCGTTCCTAAGATCTCGGGACGAGATCTCTTGTTAGTGGAGGAGTGTTGTAACGCCCTGGATTCGATGCGCTAGGTGTCTTCCAGTTATTCGCCGTCATTGCCATGTCATTTTCTTGCATGTTGCATATTGCCATGTCAACATGTGCATCTCATTTTGCATACGTGTTCGTCTCATGCATCCGAGCTTTTTCCCCGTTGTCCGTTTTGCAATCCGGCACACCTATGTCCTCCGGCGTCCTCCTTTTTGTCTCCTGTTGTGAGCGGGTGTTAAACTTTCTCGGAATGGCCCGAGGTTTGCCAAGCGGTCTTGGTATAGCACCGGTAGACCGCCTGTCAAGTTTCGTGCCATTTGGAGGTCGTTTGATACTCCAACGGTTAACCGGGTAACTACAAAGGCCTCTTTTGTGTTGCATCCCAACACCCCTCCAAAGTGGCCCAAAACCAATCCTAACCCCCTCCATGCTCTCGCTCGTTCGATCATGATCGTGTGGGCGAAAACCGCACCTCATTTGGAGTCTCCTAGCTCCCAGAATCTATAAATATGCCCTCCCCGTCCAAATTCGCGGATGATTTCCCCCGAAACCCTAGCAAACTCCTCCCCGCGCCGCTAGATGTGTCCGCGTCACGCCGGACGTGTCCGACCCGCTCCGCCGCCGCCATGTGTCGCCGACCAACTCGCCCGCGCCCGCGCGGGGCCCCCCGGCCCACTCCGCCGCTCGGCGC
>NC_041381.1:576052583-576070911 GCF_002162155.2 Triticum dicoccoides | reverse complement strand
GTCGCCGTTCCGCCGCGAGCTCCGCCGGCCGTGGCCCCGCGCTCGGCGGTCGCCACCCTGCCCGTCGGCGACCTCCTCCAACCTCCGCCGCCCCGGATCCCGCTCCTCCCCAAGCTCAGGCCGCCGCCCCCCTCGTCTCCGGCGACCTACCCCGGCGAACCTCGAAAACCGTGCCCGATCCAGATCTGAAGGTTGACCCCGAAAATATCCTAAGTCCCTGATATTTTGACATTTTGTGCCCATGTTCATCGCATCGTAATTCTGCATCCGTAGCTTCATTTTGCGTGCATAATATGTCAAAATGTTCTTCATGAGATGATCTTCATTTCATTCCATTGTGCCATGCTTGTTTGAGATCATCTTGATGCCCGAATCATCGTTGCAAGAGTGCTATATGATGTTAATCTCCTGAAACTGTTATAACTTGGTGATTTGTCATTTTTGTTCTATTTGATGTGTGCATCCTATGAGCATGAGTCCTACATGAGTTTTGATCTAAGATATGCCATCTTTAAAGTGGTTCCATCCATGTATTTTTGTGAGTCTTTTAGTGAGTGCATCAAGCTTGTTAAGTAGGGTACTTGCTGTTGCTGTTTTGCTAGACTGAATCTGTTATTTCGTGATGCTATGTAAACCTGCTGCTACAAGTCATTCTATGCATAATATGGAGATGATCACTAATTTTTTTGTTACACATGTCTTGCTCTATCCATACATGCCCCTGGATGAATTTATAGCCTGCTGTATCTTGTTGTAATCTTGCTCTCAAGTTGCTAAATAATGTTGCTGTCAGCCTGTTAACATTAAGTTCAGATTTGCCATGTGTTTTGCTAGTGATCCATGCACCCTATGAACTTGCTCTTGCAATGCTTAGATTCATAAAGGTGTATTCTTATTGTTGGTCACCTTGTAATGCCATGTATTGCTCTGTGGTGAGTGGTTCAAGCTCACCAACATGCCTACTTATTGTTGTTCCTGCCATGTTTGAATCTGTCATATAACTTGCCATGTTTAAATGGGTGCCATCATATTTTCTGTGCCCTTTTGGCTCATGATCAGTAAGGGACTTTTGTTCTATGCATTTAGTAGTATCATTACATGTCTTTGTTTGCCATGATAAGTTCCTGTAACATGTTGCTTTATAGCTCTAAACATTGCAACCTGATGTTATTTCTGCTAAGTCTGAAACTGTTATTATATGAAATCTTGCCATGTGTTTTGGAGCATGTTCTAGTGATTTCTGGAGATAGCTCAGTGTTAATGTTTTGTCATGCTTTACCTGTACATCAAGCCCATGTCTGTTTTTCTAATGTTGAGATGCCCTAGCATATTGTTTTGATGCTTGCATTATGCCTAGTTGCTGTTTTGGACAACTTGTCCTTTAAACTTGTTTCATGTGTGAGTGTTGAACCGTTGCTCCGTTTTTAGTGTGCTCTATATGAAACTTGCTTGATTTTGCATGTAGTTTCATATTATCATGTTGCATCCATGTTTTGAGAGTGTTTGCTTGATGTTTGTATGCATTTTGCATCAATGCCATGTTTAACTTGTTTTGCTCATATCTTCTAAGCCGTAGCTCCGAATTAAATGAACTTTATATGTAACTTGACTAGAATCTCGTGTAGATCATCTTGGTGCATCTTAACTTGCTGTTTAACAACTTGAACATAAGGTTTATTCAGATCTGGACCAATTTCGAAATTTGCATATGAGGACTTACTGGAATTATTATATGTTGTTCCCGGCCTCATTTAAACTTGCTTTGATGTGTTGCTCTTGTATGCATCATCCCTTGCCATGAGTAGCTTCATGTAGCTTTGTCATGCATCATACTTGGATGAGCATCATGCCTTGTTCAGGTGTGGTGTGTTTTCCATGTTGTGTGCTTCTTCTCGATAGTTCCTGTTTCATTGTGATCGTGAGGATTCGTTCGTCTATGCTTGGTTCGTCTACGTGGGATCGTCTTATTCACGGACTCGTTCTTCTTCCTTGCGGGATTTCAGGCAAGATGACCGCTAGCCTGGATTTCACTACTATCATTGCTATGCTAGTTGCTTCGTTCTATCGCTATGCTGCGCTACCTATCACCTGTTTATCAAGCCTCCCAATTTACCATGTCAGCCTCTAACCTTTTCACCCTTCCTAGCAAACCGTTGCTTGGCTATGTTACCGCTTTTGCTCAGCCCCTCTTATAGCGTTGCTAGTTGCAGGTGAAGTTGAAGATTGCTCCATGATGGACAGGATTATGTTGGGATATCACAATATCTCTTATTTAATTAATGCATCTATATACTTGGTAAAGGGTGGAAGACTCGGCCTTATGCCTGGTGTTTTGTTCCACTCTTGCCACCCTAGTTTCTGTCATACTGGTGTTATGTTCCCGGATTTTGCGTTCCTTACGCGGTTGGGTGATTTATAGGACCCCCTTGACAGTTCGTTTTGAATAAAACTCCTCCAGCAAGGCCCAACCTTGGTTTTACCATTTGCCTCACCACCACCTATACCCTTCCCTTGGGTCAGCCAACCCGAGGGTCATATTTATTTTAGCCCCCCCGGGCCAATGCTTGTCTAAGTGTTGGTCCGAACCGAGCCGCCTGCGGGGCCACCTCGGGGAAATTCGAAGTCTGGTTTTACTCGTAGCCTGTCTCATCCGGTGTTACCCTGAGAACGAGATATGTGCAGCTCCTATCGGGATTGTCGGCGCATCGGGTGGTCTTGCTAGACTTGTTTTACCATTGTCGAAATGTCTTGTAAACCAGGATTCCAAGTCTGATCGGGTCTTCCTGGGAGAAGGAATATCCTTCGTTGATCGCGAGAGCTTATCATGGGCTAAGTTGGGACACCCCTGCAGGGTATAAACTTTCGAAAGCCGTGCCCACGGTTATGCGGCAGATGGGAATTTGTTAATGTCCGGTTGTAGATAACTTGACACCAGATCCGAATTAAAACGCATCAACCGTGTGTGTAGCCGTGATGGTCTCTTTTCGGCGGAGTCCGGGAAGTGAACACGGTTTTTGGGTTATGTTTGATGTAAGTAGGAGTTCAGGATCACTTCTTGATCATTGCTAGCTTCACGACCGTTCCGCTTGCTCTCTTCTCGCTCTTATTTGCGTATGTTAGCCACCATATATGCTTAGTCGCTGCTGCAACCTCACCACTTTTCCCCTTCCTTTCCCATTAAGCTTTGCTAGTCTTGATACCCATGGTAATGGGATTGCTGAGTCCTCGTGGCTCATAGATTCCTACAACAACAGTTGCAGGTACAGGTTGTGCGATGATCATGACGCGAGAGCGATGTTTGCTTGTTTTGGAGTTCGTCTTCTGCTTCTTCTTCGATCAGGGGATAGGTTCCAGGTCGGCAGCCTGGGCTAGCAGGGTGGATGTCGTTTGAGTTTCTATTTGTGTTTCATCCGTAGTCGGATGTTGCTCTTATGTATTGTGATGTTGTATTCGTGTGGCATTGTATGCCTCTTGTATGTATCCCCATCTATTATGTAATGTTGATGTAATGATATCCACCTTGCAAAAGCGTTTCAATATGCGGTTCTATCCTTGTTGGGGCCTTCGAGTCTCTTTAGGATAGTATCGCATATTGGGCGTGACAAAATCCAAACCTTCAAAACCCCAAAGTGATTGAGCATCACTAAAGAGATTGATCCTGTGTGGATCCGACGCTTGTTACCTTTGAAGACCGTGCTTCTTCCAGACGGTTAGGCGTCAAGGTCTAGAGCATCCAAGAGGAATTTTGGATCGCCGAGTGACCAAGTTTGTGAAGGTCTGGAAGTCACCTGAAGACTTACCACGAGTAATTGGGCGAGGTCTGTGTGACTTTAGCTCAAGGAGAATACGGTGAGGACTGTGTGTCCGCGACTGTTTGTCCTCGAGTTTAAATACCCAGCCTCTCCAACCAGATGTACAACTGAGACAGCAGTTGGAACTGGTCTACCAAATCATTGTCTTCACCGAGCTTACTGGTTCTATTTCCTCAACTCTTTCATTTCCTCATAACTGTTGTTGTGTGCTTGTTCATATCTGTTTGAAGACTTTGACCGAAGACTTTCTCAATTTCCCCAGTTCAATTTCTGTAGTCTGTCCGTCTTTATCTTGTATTATCTTGTGCTTACGCTTTCTGTACTCTGTGCTTGTCTTCATTTCATCATGATGACTATGCGTGTGTTCTGCTATGTTTACTTATGAGTACTTATTCCGCTGCAAGTAGTTCTTCATTTAGGAATTTCCTCACCAGCAAATTCCTTAGTGAAAAATTCATAAAAATCGCCTATTCACCCCCCTCTAGTTGATATAACGCACTTTCACTTAATAAATTTGCACACTAAGTTTGTACTGAGGATGGCAGTAAGGCCATCGTGTTGAGTTGGGCCATGAGTTAGTCGGGTAGTGATCGTCGTAAGGATCACAAGTTTGTTGTCGGGTTGTGATCGCCGTAAGGATCATGGGTTTGTTGTTAAGATATGCACGTTGGTGGTCTAGAAATGATCACATCCGTTAAGCAAGTCCGTGGGACGAGTATTAGTTGAGCATATTCACAGCGTGTTGGATATATTGTTGCATTGATGTTAAATGGTTAAATATCATGATATTGTTTGTCATTATGTTTATGCTTGTTGTGAGCTTACAAGTACATTCAATGTACTGACCTGGCGTGTCATGCCAGATTTCAGGAAAGTCTCGTTGGAAAGGAGTGCTGTCCGATTCTAGATTGTGTCCACATTGGTGTCCCTGTGCTATGGAGTTCCGCTACGATGTTGTTCCGCTGTCGTGTAGATTGTCATGATTGAGGACCCTTTATGTTCACTAAATAATGTACGTATTGTTTAGCCGCACCGTGTGTTCCGCTTGGCCTTGCTAACTGTTGTAATATAAACTATGCTCTGCTAGCATGAATAGAGCAGTTGTTTTTCTGTACCAAGTTGTTGTGTTTTGCCAGAAGACAAGGTCTCTGGGCTGGCAATGCAAGGTAAACCAGTCGCTCTGAGCCGGGGTGCCACACCGCGTTGAATGCGTGACGTGGGGATCGTGCATGGGGTGACCGAAGCATGCCTGTGTCATCTTGCGATGAATAGTAAAGAGGCGGCTTGCGTGCCCCTTTAAGACCGCAGTGCCGCTGCTCATTTACTTTCTTTGTCTTGGAACCATCCTTCCACGTTTCCCACTTCGCCCGCCCCTTGCGCCACGTACGCCGCATGCACGGCATGGGGTAGGTGACAGGCGCATGGAATATGGGAAGGCGCGCGCGGGGGCCGATACCCATGCGCCTTCAATTGGGCGAGGAGGGCGGTCGACGGCCTCGCCTGCTGCCACCTTAATGAGCCGGATTTGAGTGGGCCCTGTTTGGGGGCGTAGAGCCAGTCCTTTGGCCTCCTCTTACCAACTATAAAAAGGGGACTCAGGGGTAGGAGGAAAAGCATCTCCTTGCGTCTCCCTTTTTTCTCCATCTTCATCCATAGTCATGGCGAGGGGGCGTGGCCGAGGCCATTCTTCTGTGGAGGTGACCAGGTCCTCCTCCCGCCAGAGAGCTTCGGCGGTCAAGGAAGAGCTCAATGCTCAGGGTGAAGGCCACGCTCGAGGCGAGGCCGCTGCCCAGGGTGGAGGCCACGCTTCGTCTTCCCCTGGCGTTCACGAGCGTGCTGGAGGTCGACCAGCCACCGCGACTGAGGCTTCACATGAAGGGGTGTTACCACGGCGACATGTGGGTGAACACAAGGTTCCCCGACCCTCAAGTGATGCTCCTTCGCTGGGGCTGGAATTTTTTTTCACGCGCCCATTGCCTGATGGATGGGCACGTCCTCTGCTTCAAGATGGTGGAGAGTGATTTTCTCTCCGTCAAGGTTTCCGGGCGCTTGGGACACAGGCTAGGGTGTTGTGCGGAGAGCTCGACTGATGGCGAAAGCTCCCCTTCGGGGGAGAGTGACGAGGAGGACAACGACAGTGACGACGAGGGCGGCGGGCGGGAGGATGATGGGTCCGACTAGGCGTCGGACCTGCCGTCCCCAGGCGGCGCTGGCAGTAGTAGCATCTGCACCTGGCCCTTCCTCCTAGGGTGGGGCCAGCTCCTTGAACTTCTCGGGGTCGCCTCCTTGGGCGGCTGGCGTGGGAAGGTCAGAGAAGGCGAAGAAGGCGGGTGGTGGGCCATCAAGTCGGAGTACGATGGCACCAATGCCTTCATAGCGTATTGGCGGCCTGCTGCCTCATCTTCCAGCTCTTCTCCCGGCACCATCATCACCAGCCCTCTCCTGGGCAGCCGCCGATATGTTCTCTTGGTGTCTTCTGCTGCTCGTACCTTGCTTAGGCGTTGCTTTTTCCCTCCTGTCATCTTGTTCCGTTTCCTGAGGAGAGGGACAACAAAGGGATTATGGGCATCTTATCTCTTTTTAGTTTGTATGCCTACGGGCCTTAGTTAAATTTAAAACTTGTAAACCCCTTGCTCATGTTTACATTCCATATGAACTGTACCTGTATGGAACATATTAATGAAAAAAGGGTGCTTGCTGGGTTCACTACAAAAAAAAATACACTTCCGTGATGATACGTGTTTGTCACAGTAAGTCACGTTTTTTTGTCATGCATGTACATCCATGATGATTTTATGACAGAATCAAGATAGTCATACATGTGCTGTCGTAGAAGTGTTCCATGACATTACCAAAATTATCATCACGGAAGTGTCCACTTCCATGACGATAAATCGCGCGTCACAGAAGTGCTTTCGTCAAGGGTGACCGATACGTGGCATCCACCGTAACGGAACACCGTTAAGCTATCGGGTCGGGTTTTGGATCCGATAACCCGTTAACAGCCCTGACCAATGGGGATTTTCCACGTGTAAAATCATCATTGGCTGGAGGAGACATGTGTCAGCTCCACGGTGGCACAGGTGTCACTCATCCAATGGGCGAGACGCGCCTATGATATGTTGACACGTGGACCGGCCCATCAAGTTTAAATGGGCCGGCCCAACTAAAGGCCCACAAGATTTTGCGGACCATAATGGGCCGGCCCAGCTAAAGGCCCACGAGATTTTGTGGACCATAATGGGCTGGCCCACCTAAAGGCCCACAAGATTTTGCGGACCATAATGGGCCGACCCAGGTAAAGGCCCACAAGATTTTTGTGTGCCATGATGGGCCGGCCCAGGTAAAGGCCCCCAAGATTCTTGCGGATCATAATGGACCGGCCCAGCTAAAGGCCCACGAGATTTCACCGACATTAATGGGCCGGCCTAGCTGTAGGCCCACAAGATTTTGAGGACCCTAGTAGGCCGGCCCATTAACTGGCTGCCATGTTTTGGGCCAAATGCCGACACATATTTGATCCGATCCATTAATGGCCTGCCATGTTCCGGGCCTAATAATGGCCCATATAAGACCCGGCCCGTTAAAGGCCTACCATGTTCTGGGCCAAATTACGGCCCAGATCAGGCCCGTCCCTTTAAGAGGCTTTGAGCTAAATTATGGCCCATATCAGATTCGGCCCATCAACTGGACGCTATGCTTTTGGGCCCACTTGCTAAAGGCTCATTTAGTAATTCAGCTTGATATTAGTTTTGGCATGTTAAGGGCCCGTTTAACATTTCGGCCCTATACTAATTTTGGCCTGTTTAAGGCCCGTAATATAGTTGGGCCTAACTACGACCCGGTTTGCATCCGGCCTGCTCGCAGCCGATATCTGATTGGGCCAAACAAGGATCGAGACAATTTTGTCCTGTTAAAAGCCCATGATTTGATTCGCACAATCATGGGCTGGGGTCCATTTCGGGCTGCTGCTGGCCCGTGAGTTGTTGGACACGTTTCAGGCCCAACCTACTTCTCAGCCTCCTAAAAGCCCATTGAGTTTTCTTGAGAAAAGAGGGCCGGGGGTTACTCGGCCTATTAAAGGCCCAAATCTACTAGTGGGCCAGTTTACTTTTGGCCTTTTAACGGACCAAGATGATGGGGCCCATGATGCGGATCATACATCGTGATTGCATGACGGCCCGATTATGTACCGTAATTTTACGGTTTGGCCGGTTTACTGCGAAGACATGATATATATACTGTAAAATAACTGCATCATCGTGAATAAGAAAAAACCTAGACTATACAATAAAGAAATTACGGCAGATTACATACACTGGGCATCAAAGATCGCCACCAGTGCAAATAAACACACCGACAAAATAATATACAAAACCGACATCACTTCAATAGAGTTCAAGAAAGGTTAGCCTTGCTGGGGAGCTGCAGCGCAAGTAGCTGAGCAAGCTGATGAGACTGCACTTGTTCAACACTTATATCTTCCTTACTCTGAAAGATAAACAAGCAGACAGATGATAGGTTTTGCACATAAAAGGATCAATGCTGACAATTCATCACATTTCTTACTGGCGAATAAAGTGACACAGTTTAAAATTGCATTAACACAATATGGTATTGTTCAGGTCAAGACAGGGCAGGAAATGTGCCGGTGTACAAAAGTAGGGGCTCTTCTTTTGACACATTTACTTGTGCATGGGCAGTCAGAGCCACCTGCCACGGCCACGCATAACAGGGCAGGAAAGGGAAGCCGGAGAGAAGCCAAAGGCACAGGACAAACAAAGCAACATCAAGGACCAAGGCCATGAAGATCACACGGGCGAAGCAGGTTGCCCCGGCAAGGACCCTTGCTGGGGGCAGCCTCAGCGGCCCCGGCAATACCCTTGCCGGGGCAGCTTGTCCACACTAGCTGAGCGAGCCATCTTCGAGCCCACCAACTCTAAACAAATGCGTTGGGACAAGGCTTGGGAGGCACCTCCATGGTGGCATGCAGATCTTTGTGAAGACAAAGAACAGTCAAGATCAAATAAGGATAGGAAGGCAATAATCCTCGGCAGGGTTCTTACCAAAGAAGCCCACGAGACCCCGGACAAGGTCCTTGCTGGGGACACCGGTGTGCCACGGCAAGACCCTTGCTGGGCCACCCGGCAAGGCCCTCGCTAAGCGCACCAGCAGGGCCACTGCCAGGCCCATGCCAGACAAGTCTCCGCCGCCGTTCGCATGCAGCTGCCGACCCGACCAGCTGAGCAGGCACCTGCGTGCCAACATGCAGCCCTTCGTGGAGGCTCCACCACCGCACCACCTCAGTTGCCTGCCTGCCTACATGGCACCGCATGCACCGCTGGCCAGGGCGCGTGTCGAAGCAAGGGGGAGCGGCGACGGACGGGACGGGCCTCGCTCCCGTCCCCGATAAAGTGAAGGGACACCTAAGCCTCACATTAAATGCGTCCTATAATACCGGCGATAAGTTCACAATGCTGTAGCACTTTCCACCTCCTGTGTGCCACTGTGGCAGCCCCTTTCACCTATAAAAGGAGGCCCATGGCGCACCGAAGAGGGATTCGGCTCTTTGGAACCTGGCAACACCTAGAGCTAATTCAAGAGCTCAAGAACACTAAATACATCCACCAAAGCAGGATCGTATGGTTTTACTCATCTTTGCGGCCCGAACCTGGGTAAATCCCCTTTGTGCTGTCTACTAGTCCCGCTCTTCTCATGCTCCCACGCCCCTCAACCGTAGTAGGGATTCCAGTGATCCCATAGGTGACATTTCCCACCGACATCTTTGGCGTGCCAGGTAGGGGGTGCAGATTGTGAGAATATGGTCTAGGAGTTGACCTAGATGTTCTCCATCACCATGGCTCCTAAGAAGAAGACGACCATGGCGATCGGTTCATCCAGGACCGGGTTGCCAGTACTGGTGCGCACTAGTAGCAGGCCTGTCGCGGAGAGGACCCGCGGCGCGCCCCGCGAGCATCCACATCACCCTGGCGGTCCAGGCCTGGTGAGAGGCGTCGTCCGCACGCCAAGCGACGAGCCACCAGCCGCGGGCTCTAGAGACAGAGTCGGGCCCTCCCACCGACGGCACAGGGCCGTCCAGGGGCGCCGCCATCCAGCCAGACGGCGGCGCGGCGACCTCCAAGACACCAACACCGGTGCCCACGGCGCGCTCTTCTCAGGTTGTGCGTGATGAGCAGCGTCACCTTGCCGGTGACCCTGTGCGCCGCCCTGGGAAGAGTCCCGTGCGCCCATCACATGATAAGGAGGGCCAGCATGCGCGCCGGGGTGCTGACAGAGGTGGCGAACGGCTGCGGAGCCGTGACGCAGCTCCTTGTAACATGGTTAGAAGGTGAGGCGCATCGCGTGAAGGAAATATGCCCTAGAGGCAATAGTAAAGTTATTATTTATTTCCTTATAATCATGATAAATGTTTATTATTCATGCTAGAATTGTATTTACCGGAAACATAATACATGTGTGAATACATAAACAAACAAAGTGTCACTAGTATGCCTCTACTTGACTAGCTCGTTAATCAAAGATGGTTATGTTTCCTAACCATGAACAATGAGTTGTTATTTGATTAACAAGGTCACATCATTAGTAGAATGATCTGATTGACATGACCCATTCCATTAGCTTAGCACCCGATCGTTTAGTATGTTGCTATTGCTTTCTTCATGACTTATACATGTTCCTATGACTATGAGATTATGCAACTCCCGTTTACCGAAAGAACACTTTGGGTACTACCAAACGTCACAACGTAACTGGGTGATTATAAAGGAGTACTACAGGTGTCTCCAATGGTCAATGTTGGGTTGGCGTATTTCGAGATTAGGATTTGTCACTCCGATAGTCGGAGAGGTATCTCTGGGCCCTCTCGGTAATACACATCACATAAGCCTTGCAAGCATTACAACTAATATGTTAGTTGTGAGATGATGTATTACGGAACGAGTAAAGAGACTTGCCGGTAACGAGATTGAACTAGGTATTGGATACCGACGATCGAATCTCGGGCAAGTAACATACCGATGACAAAGGGAACAACGTATGTTGTTATGCGGTCTGACCGATAAAGATCTTCGTAGAATATGTAGGAGCCAATATGGGCATCCAGGTCCCGCTATTGGTTATTGACCGGAGACGTGTCTCGGTCATGTCTACATTGTTCTCGAACCCGTAGGGTCCGCACGCTTAAGGTTACGATGACCGTTATATTATGAGTTTATGCATTTTGATGTACCGAAGGTTGTTCGGAGTCCCGGATGTGATCACGGACATGACGAGGAGTCTCGAAATGGTCGAGACGTAAAGATTGATATATTGGATGATTATATTCGGACACCGGAAGGGTTCCGGAAGAGTATCGGATAAAACCGGAGCACCGGGGGGTTACCGGAACCCCCCGGGGGGTTAATGGGCCTTATGGGCCTAAAGTGGAGAATAGGAAGGGGCTGCCACAGCAGGCCGCGCGCCCCCTTTCCCCCTAGTCCGAATTGGACAAGGAGGGAGGGGCGGCGCCCCCCCTTTCCTTCTCTCCCTCCACCTCTCCTAGTTGGACAAGGAACGGGAGGGGAGTCCTACTCCCGGTAGGAGTAGGACTCCTCCTGCGCGCCTCCTCTAGGGCCGGCCGCACCCCCCCTTGGATCCTTTATATACAGAGGCAAGGGGACACCCAAGACACAAGTTGATCCACGTTATCTGTTCCTTAGCCGTGTGCGGTGCCCCCTGCCACCATATTCCTCGATAATACTGTAGCGGAGTTTAGGCCAAGCCCTGCTGCTGTAGTTCATCAAGATCGTCACCACGCCGTCGTGCTGACGGAACTCTTCCCCGACACTTTGCTGGATCGGAGTCCAGGGATCGTCATCGAGCTGAACGTGTGCTCGAACTCGGAGGTGCCCTAGTTTCGGTGCTTGATCGGTTGGATCGTGAAGACGTACGACTACTTCCTCTACGTCGTGTCATCGCTTCCGCAGTCGGTCTGCGTAGGGTACGTAGACAATACTCTCCCTCTCGTTGCTATGCATCACATGATCTTGCATGTGCGTAGGAATTTTTTTGAAATTACTACGAAACCCAACATCGCGGTCCACCCAGCGTTCGCAGCCACCTACGCCGGCGAAAGCCCTTGCATGCGCGCAGCTGCTCTCGATTTTCCTCCCGTCGCAGAGAAGCTCGACGAATGGAGGGCCATCGTCCGCAGTCTCGTCGGCATCGCCAACAACAATGAGTTGCGACCGGCAGGACCCGTGGGCCATCGCTCCGTCGAGCCACCACCTGCCACCAGGGGCCGAGCCAGAGGCGATGCGGCCACGGCGTACTCCCCTCCTCCGCATCGGATCATCATGGTTAACCGCCTTCCGTTGCAACGGTAACTGCATAACCCAGATGCAACAGGAAGGATCGCTGAATGGGCCATGGAGCTGTCAAGTTTCATCTTGAAGTTCGAAAGTACCTCGACGACTCAAAGCAGAGTTTTGGCGGAGTTTGTTGCAGAATGGACCTTGACGCCTGACGAAGAGGTACAAGACACCACTCTGCCCAGTGAGGAAACGAGTGGCAACTGGATCATGTACTTTGATGGGGCTTTTCCGCTGCAAGGCGCCGGTGCTCGTGTGCTGCTTGTCGCACCCACCGGGGAGCACCTCAAGTACGTTATCCAAATGCACTTTCCTCGGGAGATGTCAACCAACAACACCGCCGAATACGAGGGTTTGCTTGCCGGTCTCAGGATCGCAGCGGACCTCGGAGTCAAAAAGCTCATCATCAGGGGCGACTCGCAACTCGTCGTCAGGCAGGTCAACAAAGATTATCAAAGCCCGTTGATGGAAGCCTACATGGATGAAGTGAGGAAGCTGGAGGAGCGCTTTGATGGTATACAAGCAGAGCATGTCCCTCGGGCGGAGAACGACATCGCCGACTACTTGTCAAAGCGCGCTGCCCTCAAGCTACCTGTGGAACTAGGTACTTTTGTGCTTCAGTTAACTCAACCGTTCGTTGAGCCATCCACCGGGCAGAACAAGTTGAGGAAGCTAGGCTCCGACAAGTACTTCCCCATCGAGCTCCCTGGAGCCGCCGGAGAAGATGTTTCCGTGGATGTCGATCCTGCCGTGGGACAGCCGACTCCGGGAGGACCTTAGGTCATGGCTGTAGAGACGGCCGCTCCTATGGCAGAAGAGATGCCTTTGGTCCTTGTCGTCGAGCCACAGGCTCCAGCATGGGCGCAACTCACCATCTGATTCCTCCAGAGAGAAGAGCTTCCTGAGGAGCAGGAAAAAGCAGAAAGAGTAGCCCGCCTGTCGGCTCTGTATCAATTCGTTGACAACGTGTTGTACAGAAGGAGACCAAATGGGGTGAAATTGAAGTGCATCTCCCGGGATGAAGGACTAGAGCTGTTGGCAGAGATACATGGAGGCATATGTGGCTTACACATAGGGTCAAGGGCCCTTGCCCGCAAGGCTTTCCGGCAAGGCTTCTTCTGGCCCACCGCCCTCCAGGATGCGACGGCACTAGTAACCAAGTGAGAAGCGTGCCAGTTCCATTCAAAGAAGCTTCATCAACCAGCCCAAGCCCTTCAAACCATCCCTCTCTCCTGGCCCTTCTCGGTCTGGGGGCTCGACATATTGGGCCCCTTCCCCCACGCTGTTGGGGGCTTTGAGTACTTGTATGTTGCCATCGACAAGTTCACAAAGTGGCCAAACATGGAGGCAGTGAGGAAGGTGACGGCGCAGTCAGCCATCAAGTTCTTCAAGGGACTAGTTTGCCATTTTGGGGTGCCCAATAGGATCATCACCGACAACGGCACATAGTTCATAAGCCATGCCTTCATGCAATACATTGAGGATCTCGGCGACAAGGTCTCTTTTGCTTCCGTGGCACACCCACGAAGCAACGTCCAAGCGGAGAGAGCAAATGCTGAAGTCCTGTGAGGCTTAAGAACAAAGACTTTCGACAGTCTGCGCAAGAGTGGAAGGCGCTGGATTGATGAATTGCTGACGGTTCTTTGGTCGATCAGAACAACGCCAAATCGAGCCACCAGCCAGACACCCTTTGCCCTAGTCTACGGGGTAGAAGCATTTCTCCCCACGGATCTCATATACGGGTCACCTCGAGTGCTCGCTTATGATGAGCTTGAGCAAGAGCGATTGCGGCAAGATGACGCAATGCTCCTTGAGGAAGATCGTCTCCGGGCGGCTGTGAGAGCAGCACGCTACCAGCAAGCCTTGCGTCGCTACCATAGCCGCAAGGTTCATGCCTGGAGTTTTGAGGAAGGCGACCTTGTTCTTCGGCACGTTCAGTCGGCTAAGAATTCCAACAAGTTGACGCTGAAGTGGGAAGGCCCTTATCGGGTAACATGAGTCACCAGGCCCGGCGCAGTCCGCCTGCAGATCGAAGATGCCGTTCAAGTGAGCAACTCCTGGAACATCGAGCATCTTCACAAGTTTTACCCATAAGGCGCAGCTGCCGGGCCTCTTGGCAAGCCACCCTTTTGTACAAGCCTTGCCGGCAAGGCATGTAACCCTTTGTACAAAGCCAAGCACAGACCCTGAGCACTAATAAATGAAGCGTTGGCGCCCTAAGTTATAGCATGCATGCTAGGTTGAGTCTCTTCCCCGGTTAGGGTTGATAGTGCTTGGTAGCGGCTAACCCGTAGCTTAGAGGTCAAGTATGCATCCCTCTGTTTCTTCTCTGTCCTTTTTGGTTCGCAGGACACGTAAGCATTTCTGCCAAGCTGTTTGGAAGAAAGGAACGGACCGGTGCCCTGACCCCGGCAAGCCAAAGTTGCCGGGGGCTGCGAATGCAACTATCCCTCCACGGCAAGCCAAGGTTGACGGGGGCTGCAGGTCCAGATAAGTCCTTTATCCTCTATCATGCATTTCCTTATGAACTGGGGTATGTGAAACCTCATTTCATATCCAAGCTACCGTGCTCCCCTCTTTCCAAACCTAAGGATTATCTCCTGGGTCTAAGGTTGGTCGTAGCCGCGGCAACGAGGGGATAGAACGTGGAGCCCGAACTCACCTCATCCCTGCCTCAGCCAAGAGCGTGAGAAATGTCAAGTGAGATGGGGGGACGGCAAGGCCTGTTGCCGGGCGAAAAAACGTTTACTTAGGTGGCAACAAGGATTCAATTCTTGCCGTGGGTTTCACCTGCAAACGGAAAGCCCGGCAAATATCCATTTTCATTTAAAACATCCCGTACAGGTACAGTTCATACGGAGTGAAAAACATGAACAGGGGGATTACAAGTTCTAAAGTTAACAAAGGCCTGAAGGCTTACAAGACTAAAAAGAGATAAGGTGCCCTTAACCCCTTTCTTGTCCCTCTCATCAGGAAATGGAACAAGAAGGCAAAAGGGCAAGAGGGGTGCCTAGGCGAGCTACGGGGGGCAGAAGACACCGAGGAAATATCTCGGTGGCCGTCCAGGGGCTGGTTGGTGATGGCGGCGCCGGAGGAAGAGCTGGAAGACGAGGCGGCATGACCGTCAATACACTACGAAGGCATCGGTGCCCGTGTACTCCGACTTGATGGCCTTGCCGCCCGCCCTCTTCCGCTTCCGCAGCCTCTCAACGCCAGCCGCCCAGGGAGGCTACCCCGGGAAGTTCAAGGAGCCGGCGACGCGGATGATGGAGTCACCGGTGCCGCCCCGGAGCGACGCACCCGACGCCTACTCGGACCCGTCTTCCTGTCGCCCGCTACCCTCGTCGTCGCTGCCGCTGCCCTCCTCGTCACTCCCACTCGAGGAGGAATCTTCATCGTCGGAGGAGCTCTCCACGCAGCACTTTAGACAAGTGCCAAGGTCTCCAAAGACCTTGACGGAGAGCAGGTCGTCCTCCATCAACTTGAAGAGAAGGACGAGCCCCGACGTTAGGCTGTGGACGCAGGCGAAGGTCTTCCATCCTCGACGAAGGTACATGATGTGGGGGGCGGGGAACTCGACATTGGCCCATATGCCGTTGTTCCCACACCCCCTCATGTGCAACTGCAATGCCTGCGGTGGATCCAGCTCTATGGCCCGAGAAAACGGGGTCGGGAGATGGAGAGGACGGCGCGCCGGTCGGCGGAGCCTGACGAAGAATTCATAGGGGTTGTCCCCAACGTGGCCCTCCATCAGAGGAGGGGCCGCTGGCAGAGGCGAGGCTGATCTGCCCCCCCTCCTCCTCTTCCCCGAGCGCCACGGCGGCCTCGACCTCACCCCTCCCCCTCCCTCTAATGGGCGGCTCCGCCGCTACGGGCTCTTGGGGAGGAGCGATACGTTGTCGAGCTGAGACCCTCGCCGCCACCGATGAAGTGTCGCCACACCCTCTCGCCATGACGGGAAGAAAGAAAGAGGAAGGACGAGAAGAGGCAGATGACGGAGGATTGAGGGGCACCTTTCCTCCCGCTCCCCTCTTTATAAAGGGGCGAGGGCGAGGCTCGGCCGCCCCCTCTCGGCCAATCCGGCCTGTTAAAGTGACAGCAAGCAGGGTCATCGGTCGCCCTCCCCGCTCCATTGAAGGTGCGTGGGAATCGACCCGTGCACACGCACGACTTCCCACGTCCCACGCGCCCGTTATTTGCTCCGCACCATGCATGCAGCAAACGTGGCGCAAGGGATATGTGCAGTGGGACGCGTGGAGCGACGGTTCCCAAGCGAGGGCAGTAAATGAGCAGCAGCCCTATGGTCTCAAAGAGACACGCAAGCCGCCTCTTTACTGTCCACCACGGGATGACGCCAGCATGCTTCCATCACACGCGCGCATGACCCACACGTCGCGCGTTCAACGCAGGTCGTGGGGGGAAGCGCAGCGGATAGAGCAGTTACCGCAGTAAAAATCCACCCCAACTTCCTACACACCATTCTGGGCCTGGCCCAACAACATGCTACGCTTATGTATGGCCCAGGCCCGGGGGCTCCTGTCGGTGTACAAAAGTAGGGGCTTTGCTTTTGACCCCTTTAATTGTGCACGGGCAGTCAGAGCCACCTGCCACGGCCACGCATAACAGGGCAGGAAAGGGAAGCCGGAGAGAAGCCAAAGGCACAAGACAAACAAAGCAACATCAAGGACCAAGGCCACGAAGATCGCATGGGCGAAGCAGGTTGCCCCGGCAAGGACCCTTGCCGGGGCAGCTCATCCACACCAGCTGAGCGAGCCACCTTCGAGCCCACCAATGCTAAACAAACGCGTTGGGACAGGGCTCGGGAGGCACCTCCATGGTGGTATGCAGGTCTTTGTGAAGACAAAGAACAATCAAGATCAAATAAGGATAGGAAGACACCAATCCTCAACAGGGTTCTTAGCAAAGAAGCCCACGAGACCCCCGGCAAGGTCCTTGCTGGGGACAATGGCGTGCCATGGCAAGACCCTTGCCGGGCCACCCGGAAAGGCCCTCACCAAGCGCACCAGCAGGGCCACTGCTAGGCCCATGCCAGCCAAGTCTCCGCCGCCGTTCGCATGCAGCTGCCGACCCGACCAGCTGGGCAGGCACCTGCGTGGCAACATGCAGCCCTTCGTGGAGGCTCCACCACCACACCACCTCGGGTGCCTGCCTCCCTACATGGCACCGCATGCACCGCTGCCCAAGGCGTGTGTCGAAGCAAGGGGGAGCAGCGATGGACGGGACGGGCCTCGCTCTTGTCCGCGATAAAGTGAAGGGACACCTAAGCCTCGCATTAAATGCGCTTTGTCCTGTAATACCAACGATAAGTTCACAACGCTGTAGCACTTTCCACCTCCTATGTGCCACTGTGGTAGCCCCTTTCACCTATAAAAGGAGGCCCATGGCGCATCGAAGAGGGATTCGACTCTTTGGAACCTGGCAACACCCAGAGCTAGTTCAAGAGCTCAAGAACACTAAATACATCCACCAAAGCAGGATCGTAGGGTTTTACGCATCTTTGTGGCCTGAACCTGGGTAAATCCCCTTTGTGCTGTCTATTAGTCCTGCTCTTCTCCCGATCCCGCGCCCCGCAACCGTAGTAGGGATTCCAGTGATCCCATAGGTGTCGTTTCTCACCGACAAAATGCCATCGTGAAGGAGTTGGCAGCTTCACGACACCACTGGATTACAGATCAAGAACTCATAAGTATCAATGGTTAGTGTGCTGTCAATTTATCCCATTTCAGATTGGCAAATAAAGAGTCGGTTTTAATAACAGTAGAATGATATGACATTGATCATAGTTAAGACATTGCAGAATATGACATTGTGCTGTAGTGGGTAGGTTCACCACACCACTGGATTACGAATGAAGAACAGAAGCATACATGCAGTGCAAAAGAAGATCACTTGCTCTTTATAGTTTAATTTACATGGTATGAAGAAGGAACTTGGTTGTACAACTGAAAACTTAAATTGAGAAGGACAAACTTTTGTTTATGAACTACATAATAAACTTTAAACACACAATTTGATGCAAACACCAAACATAAATAGCTGTTGCAGTCATCCTAACCAAAAATACACAACAAAGTTTGAAGGCTTGAGAAGGACAAACTTACATTATTGGTGAAGACAGGCTGTATA